>NW_026863438.1:0-70310 GCF_026571515.1 Ruditapes philippinarum
ACCTACCCTTTGCAAAAATGAAAAAAAAACTACCCTTCCCCCAAAGTGGCGAAATAATCCCCCCGGTTTTTGGCCCAAGGGCCAAAGGGAAAACCCCAAAAAAGCCCAAAAGGGGGGGACAAGGGGGTGTCACACTTCCCATCTTCTTTTTCCAGATTGGGGGGGGGTAAAATGAACCTTTAAAAGAGAAAAAAAAGGCCCCGGGAAAATTTGGGTCGATGGGGGGCCCCGCTCATTCTCGACCCTCAGGGCCCCAAGAAAAGGGACACGTAACGCATGCAGGGACTCTGTGACGTGTCCCCTTCCCATGACCGACCCCAACTTTGGGGGTCAAAAACTGCCTTATGTACCGAGATGAAAGGGCCTTTTTCCCAAAAGGTACCGGGCGGGGATTCTGACGTTTGAAACCTACCCTTTTCCAAAAATGGAAAAAAAAAAACAACCCTTCCCAAGTGTTGAAAAATAATCCCTCCGGTTTTTGGCCCAAAGGCCCAAAAGGAAAATACCCCGAACAAACCAAATTGGGGAGCAAGTGGTGTCCATTTCCCCTTCTTCCCTTTTGAATGGGGGGCGGTAAATGGGGGCCTGAAACGAAGGAAAAACGCCCCGGGAAAAAGGGGGGGTCGATGGGGGGGGGGGCGCTAATTTTTTCGACCCTTCAGCCCAAGATTGGGGCACTGTAACGCATGCAGGCCTCTCTTTAAAGTGTCCCCCCCATTACCCGAAAACCCCATTTTGGGGGGCAACCCCTGGGCCCATTGGGCGAGCTGAGGGCTGACCCAAAAAAGGTAAACCCCCCGGGGGGATTCTGGGGGAAAATTCGCAAACATTGGGAAAATAAAACAATTTCCCTTCCCCAAGCTGGCGACCCCAAATTTTTCTCCCCGGTTTTTCAAGGGAATGGGAAAAAAACCTTAACAGCCAAGGGTTTTGCAAAAAATGGTGCAACTTCCATCTTCTTTCCAAAATGGGGGTTTGGAAATGAGCCCAAAGGGGAAAAAAAAGGCCCGGAAAAAATGTGGGGCGAAGGGGGGGCCCCCCGCTCATTCTCGACACCTTTTAGCCCCAAGATAGGGGCACTTTTAAACGCATTGGGGAGGCACTCTGTTTTACGTGTCCCCTCCATGAAAAGATCCCCCATTCTGGGGGTCACACTTTTCCCATGTTTACGACTGAGGGTGACCAACAGGTACCGGGCGGTGATTTTGACGTTTGAAAACCCACCTCGAAAACATGGAAAAAAAAAACAAAACCCTTCCCCAAAACCGGGGGGACCTAAACTCTCCGGTTTTGGCAAGGCCATGGACATACCTGAACAGCCATGGGGTAGCAAATGGTGTCACACTTCCATCTTCTGTCTGAGATGGGGGTCGGTAAATGAGCCTGAAACGAGAAAAACGGACGGAAAAGTGTGGTCGATGGGGGGTCGGCGCTCATTCTCGACCCTTCAGCCCAAAGATAGGGACACTGTAACGCATGCAGGCACTCTGTGTACGTGTCCCCTCTATGACCGAGCCCCGATACTGGTGTCACACTGCCTATGTGACGAGCTGAGGGCTGACCAACAGGTACCGGGCGGTGATTCTGACCTCGAAACCTACCCTCGCAAACATGAAAATAAAACATACCCTTCCCCAAGCTGACGACCTAATCTGTCCGGTTTTGGCAAGGCCATGGACATACCTGAACAGCCATGGGTAGCAAGAGTGGTGTCACACTTCCATCTTCTGTCCGAGATGGGGGTCGGTAAATGAGCCTGAAACGAGAAAAACGGCCGGAAAAGTGTGGTCGATGGGGGATCGGCGCTCATTCTCGACCCTTCAGCCCCAAGATTGGGACACTGTAACGCATGCAGGCAGTCTGTGTACGTGTTCCTCCATGACAGAGCCCTGATACTGGTGGCACACTGCCTATGTGACGAGCTGAGGGCTGACCAACAGGTACCGGGCGGTGATTCTGACGTCGAAACCTACCCTCGCAAACATGAAAATAAAACATACCCTTCCCAAGCTGGCGACCTAATCTCTCCGGTTTTGGCAAGGCCATGGACATACCTGAACAGCCATGGGTAGCAAGTGGTGTCACGCTTCCATTTTCTGTCCGAGATTGGGGTCGGTAAATGAGCCTGAAACGAGAAAAACGGCCGGAAAAGTGTGGTCGATGGGGGGTCGGCGCTCATTCTCGACCCTTCAGCCCCAAGATAGGGACACTGTAGCGCATGCAGGCACTCTGTGTACGTGTCCCCTCCATGACCGAGCCCCGATACTGGTGTCAGACTGCCTATGTGACGAGCTGAGGGCTGACCAACAGGTACCGGGCGGTGATTCTGACGTCGGAACCTACCCTCGCAAACATGAAAATAAAACATACTAGTACCCTTCCCTAAGCGTGGCGACCTTATCTCTCCCGTTTTGGCAAAGCCATGGACATACCTGAACAGCCATGGGTAGCAAGTGGTGTCACACTTCCATCTTCTGTCCGAGATGGGCGTCGGTAAATGAGCCTGAAACGAGAAAAACGGCCAGAAAAGTGTGGTAGATGGGGGGTCGGCGCTCATTCTCGGCCCTTCTTTGTTTAGAATGAAAAAATGCACGAGACACGCTTAATGTATTTAGCGTGTTAAGGGTAAAGCAGCCAACTATTTTAAGAAAAACATTATAAATATAATACCACTAAAACTGTAAAAGGATGCAAGTAGAAGTATGTAATAATAAACATAAATGAATATAGATATTAAATCATTAAAGCAATCTTGCTCAATTGACAATGATAAAGAAACTTACCGGTGTGATACTGAGTAATGACCATGTCAAACCCTCTCTCCTGCCGAACACTACTACTTTGAAAGTAGAGGAAAACCTTATTGCCGCTTGTTTTCCTTACAGGGCTACTCATGTAACCTCAACACTGCCTCTTTGAAAGTTCTGTTATATTCAAAAGGAAAATTCCTTCATTGCTTAAGAGGAAACACCGGTAATATAAAAGACAGAAAATCCTCTTATATTAAAGAGAGAAAAAATCGGCATCAGTCAAGAGATAAACTCTGGGTATATTCAAAAGCAAAAATATCTCCTTTCTGTTGACGTCAAGAGAAAAGAAATTCATTTATATTAAAATCCTTTTTACCTTTTTCAAATCAGCAAAGTAACCAGACGACAAAGGAGAACATACCTTCCTCTTTGTGTGTTTCTTTATTGTTTTTAGATTGAACAATTTTAAGAAGCAAGAAACAAAGGAGTATGTTATTCTAACTACTGACATTGATACATTTTTTTTTCAATTGGGTGAAATTCTCTATTTTTGTCATTAGTTTTCGCGATAAAAATTGAAAACCAGGACCATCTGCTAGAGAATTAAATAGAAGTTGAACATGTATCATTGGCTGTTGAAGTGAGATAGTAAGTATAATTATGTTAATTATGAAATGCATTTATTGTAGATGTGTGATTAAAGACTTGTGTGTTAGGATTTGATTGTAATTGTGACGCGGTTATTTGTTTGCTGAGAAGGCTTAAAAACTAATAGAATTATGTATTATCCCAAAGATACAAGAGTTTATAATTCAACACTTAGAATAAGTTGTGCTGATATACCAGATATACAGGGATTAAATTTTCTTTGATGTATATACATGTACCCAAAAATGTTTACTACAATGGGAGTTTCAGAGGGAGGTCAGATAATTTTCCTAATTTGCACGCATTATTTAATCGAAGGAGTATATCAACCCGACAAATAGAATAGGGGGAGATAATTTACCTGATACAAACAGCGAGTTAATACTGTTGCCATCATGAACTTCAAGATAATCAAGGTTACATGAGGCACTTGTTTCGACATCAAAGACCTACATACGAAAATCAATGTAGATAACAATAAAGTCGTTCTATTTAAATAATCTACGATACATGCAAATTATCTTTACACTATTTAGATAAAATTCAAGTATCAAAGGTATTGTTAACACATTAAGATCTATAAACCATATGCTGGAAGTAAAGTCGCAGTTATCCATAGAGTTGATTTTTTATCATAAATACATTGTATGACATATATTTAACAAATTTAGGAATTTATCATCTGGCATATAGTTTTTTAATTCATGATTTTTTATAAATCCTGAAAATTAATACCTCGAGCAAGTTAGGTCTGTCCTGAAACAGTCTTAAAGGGGCTCCACTGATATTTTTCATTTGACGGGACTTGAAATAGTTTTCCGAGTTTTTTGTACCATTTGATGTAGGTCTGGACCAGTAACCAGTAACATTCGTTCTACACTTTTTTTCCAAAATAAAAATTGTTATTAATATGCAAAACGACAAAAACCAAAAAGTACTGCAACACTTTTCAATAGAATCGGTCTAAAGAACCGCACAAGAATCGGTATTCAATTTAATTTTAGTATATTTCTTTTATAAATTATATCTTTTGCAGAGTTTTCCAATTTAAGTGCTTCGCATAATCTATGTAAGAATTAGTTTTATTTAAGGTTTGTTTTAGGTGCCTTGACCTCAGTGAAGCTCCTTTAATAAGCATTGGTTTAACAAAAATCCTAGTGTTATCTCTTTCTTTTCTAAAGTCTAAATCATGATAATCACCCAACCTTGAAGTAAAGCATCAAACGATCTGTTGTGTTGGCAGTAATAAGAAGTTTACAGTTCATATTTGCCTTGTATGAACTGTGTCGTGTTAGCTGCAGTCGTATTTGATCAATGTAAGAGATGTCCACAACGCCATTACAGTTGTCTTCCATGAAGACTGAAATGAAAAGAACTTTAAAGAAATTGCACTGAGGTCCAAAAGGCTAAACTCATAAAATCTATAATTCTGACATAGATAACCTGAGACACTTTAAACAGAAAGATGCAAAAGAAAGTAAAGATATATACTCATCTTTTTTTCGCGCCTACTTAACCCAGTTTTAAGACGTTTTTTTCACAATAACAATAATGGTTCTAGGAAAACGGAGCGAGTGAATGATCTGAAACTTTGCCCACAAGTTATTTATCTTAACCTACATCCAATGGCTGAAACAAAGCTGAGAGGGCTTAAAGAAGAAGTTTATTTTAATCAAAAGAATGCTATATCACGTTAAGCATTCGTCTCGTCATTTTGGATTTAATAACCCAAAATGACGTTGCAAGTACTTTCACCAAATATTAACTATGGTGTATTTTCTATTACGTTGAGACACATCTATAGTGATTTAATTACCGTAAAGTAAATGTCTAGTTCCTTAATCGTGTATGGAACATGATCCAAAACTCCCCTTTGGCTCAAGGCAAAAATATTTCACGGAGCTTGGTTGAAAATAAATTATAACCATTTGTTCAAATGTGATCGAGTCATCGACACGGTGCTGGCGCCATCGGCAATGTGAAAGAGCCCTCACAAATGTTATCAAGCCAATACAAACATTCAGTTAGTGTCGAGTTTGAACTATTTTTGTGTTGAGCAAATCGTGAGGTACGCATTTTAACTTTGTGGTAGAGAAATCACTCAAGATGTGTCCCCTTGTGAAAGAAAATACATGAGTTGATATTCGGTAAAAGTCAAGCAACATAATTTTGGGGTATTTGGTATCTTAATTGCATCTCAAATGATGATAAAAAATGTCCTACGTGGCGTAGCATTTTTCCGATTAAAAAAAAAACGGAAAAAAAACGAAAAAAAAAAAAAACGCAACAAGCATGTTCTTTAAAATCGGATATTTTTAGAAACTGCCCTTATAACTTTGTTTTGGTCGATGACTTTACAATGGAAGTACCGAAGGCTCTAATCTAATTAGATAATCAAAATGTCAAAGAGCTATTGTAGTTTAGTAGAGGTGTAAAAGCTATGTGATCAGTGTATCAAATGATAAAAATATTTATGGTGTTAAAAGGCGTACAAAACAAGGAAGTTTTGTTTGTTTCCCTGGACCTTTACGCATTTCACATACATCCCTGTAGTCGATCTACCTTACCGGAGTTCCTGTTTATTAACTAATAATTGATAATTCTTTTAGCTAGCTCTTTTCGTAAAGAATGAATAAAGTTTAAAAAAGAACAATATACATGTAAATATATGATCATAATACTCACAATATACTATAGCACCGGCACAATCTAGACTTAACAATAAAATCACACTTGTTGATAGAAAACACTTCATGGCTGCTTATACGTCAAAACTCAAAATAAAATCGGATTTAGTATTTCCAAATTACCGCGTATGTCTTGGTAGCCCTTTTTAAAACTCCGGTACCAATTTCATGTTAATGTTCCGTACAAAACAGAAATAAGTCTATATAAATACAATGTCTATACATGTATATAGTTGACAATAAATAACCAAAATACACAAATTTATGACTTATAGTCATACGGATGTCTTCATAATTACAACCAAATGTTTCGTAATGTATTTAACTTAATCAGTTGTTACTTGAGGATGCCCAACAGACACTTGAACCGCTTGATATATAATCGAGTAAAGATATCAGAGTAAATGACTGATAACAAATTGAAATGTAATGATAACAATTTTGTTCATGAAATAATAATAAGCGTTTGTATGAATACATCCGTTTGTCACGGAGCCCTTATCAAACATCTGAGAGGAGGTGTTTCTATGCCCATGATAGTTGTACATGTAACTTTTACTACTTGACGGACAGGGACTATTGCATCTTCAAGGAGTGCTGTAAAAACGAGAACGTACGAGGAGTTATGGGCGTTTGAGAACTATGAGGAATACTGGATGTATGAGGATAATTTGACATATTGGGACTACTGGACGTACCAGGACTACTGTATGAGGATAATTTTACATATGGGGACTACTGGACGTACGAGGATCACTGAGAAAACTAGAGGTATGAGGATAATTTGACATATGAGGACTACTGGACGTACGAGGACTACTGGGAATACTGGGCGTATGAGGATAACTTGATATATTGAGAATACTGGACGAATGAGCACTTCTGGACGTATGAGGAATACTGTGCATGCCAAGGCTACTATACGCATGAGGACGACTGGACGTATGGTTAACATATGGGGGAATACTGTATGTATGAGGACTAATGCACATTTGAGGACTTTCTGAGATATGATTATTACTTAACGAACAAGAACTTCTTTTAGGTTTTTTATAATGCATGCATAAGATTTACTTGTGGAGATATACCTCAGGTGCCCCTACGTGCATTATTGAGACACAGACGGGCACCTAAGTAGAACCACCGACGTACCGTAGGCTAGCTGGATAACATGTAAGAATCATAAGTCCCTTGCAGAATTTGAAATCAGTAGTAGCAATTATGAACTTGTGGATATTTGGCGAGGAATTAACGGAAAGAAAGCAAAATATGTCAAACTTTAATTATATGAACTAAAAAACTAATAACATTTTAAATGAATCTACTACAAAAGACATGTAAAGATCCATATGACGTGTTGTTTCAATTGTAATATAGAGTCTTTCATATATTGATGAATTGGTTCATAAATAAAGTTTAAAATGTGCTTGAAACTATTCATAAAAGACAAAATGATCCCTGTGACCATTGTATCATTCAAAGACAATGCCTGGATACCTGGAGAGAATGGGTATTCCCTTCTACATAGTTTTAAGATAATATTCCCAATTGAACATGTTTGCAAGCGGCCATATTGGTATTTATTTTGAATAATGACGTCAAAGTGGAAAACACCATCTGACATGACGAAACTGTAGTTAAAAAAGGTGGCTGCACGTTTATCATGATAAAACAGAACAAAAGTCGATATCAAGCGATTCGGAAGGAGTCGTAATATAAAGGGTTGATGCAAATTTTCTTTGCATTAACATCTGTAGAAGCAGATAAATAAGATATGTCCGAGCACGCAGGACGAGACAATTTAACAAGTCAAAGCCAAGGGCTTCTACAATTGGTAATGCACGAAAAAAGGTGTATTGGTGCTAATCTTGCATAAAAGAATACCTCTGTTCCGGTTATTCCGTCATTTTTGTTATGAGTTTTTTCGTGTAAAAAAACGGGTTTACAATGTGTTTAACGTGCGAGTGTAATGTCATTTGACAACTAGTAAAGTGGCGGCGTGGTCGAGTGGTAAAGGCGTCGGACTAGTTTTGAATCCCGTTAGGGACAAGCCGTTTTTTCCGTCAGTAAGAAATTTTATACCAACCGCTTAGTACTGGTTGGTTTCAGGAACGGATTCGAGAATGTCTTAAATAAACTTATACTTTCCAACATAAAATAAATTCGTATTAATTCTCAATTTATGGAACCATGATAAAAAATGGTCCGTCATTTCAATCAGCTATTTATAAATAGCGTCCTTAGTAACGCATGATAAAATATGTGCAATAACGACGACTGTGCGCGTGATTTTTTTTCTTGAACGCGTTTTTTTCTTCAGTGTTTTTGCAAGAATATCTTGTTAATATTGCACAATTAAATGTAATTCCATAGTTTAGCTCTAAAATATAATGCTTTCTCGAACTAAAGGTAAATGACTTTATATGTGCTGAGTGTCCTCGCTAAAGTTTGAATGTCCTGCTAAATGTTTAATGTCGATCTATGTGCCAAATAACACAACAAGAAAGTCCGTATTTAAGTACCAACAAAATCTGTCATTTGTTTTTCTGTTTTGACACTGTAATGGTTTATTTGGATACGTTTGCAGGGGGTCGAACGTATAGCGGTGCGATTCTCCTTTAAGCGAGGTGAATTCATGCGATACGCCCTAGTGGCGGACAGTAACGAAAACGAAAGTGGATATCAGCATGTTTTTTCCAAATATCTGTTGTCTACTGTATTTTTTAAGAATATCATTGTGCATGCTGATCAGAACTTATAATTGTGCATGATTGTCAAAATAAAATTCTAATACTTATAAAATTGAGGAAGTTATTGAGGTATTTGTTGCTGCAAAATCAACCGTAAATCTGATATGCAAATGCAAACGAATCATGTATCAGTCGTTTTTAAACGAGATATTCGATTAGTTTAAGTCCCAACATGTTTATCTTTAAAAAACAAAACGATAAACAAGAGTAGTTTTCCATATCTATTCGAAAATATATAAAATATTTCCAGTTTTCTTACTGTACGCCTAAAGTTTGGTCCGATAAACCAACTGTACGCACAAATGTTGGTATGTTTTTCTGTAGCAACTTCCTCATTACAGTACATTCTTATTCATTATTGATGAAATATCAAGTTTTGAGTTTGCATGTTAATCATATGTAAATCACAGTGTCAATTAAAATAACAGTGTCAATTAATGTATTATACTATGATATATATCTCATTCAAATGAGATAAGTTATTGCACAGAAATTTGAAATTCTATCAAATAATCAATAGTCACGATAATATTCGTTTTGTTTCTGCCATTTATTCAGTAAAGGTTTTATCATTTAATAATATTTTTTCTATTCTTAATTACATATATATGTTGTCAGAGAAAAAAATAACTTTAATTAACAAAGCAACATATGAGAAATGGATCTACTATTGTATTACATGCACTGGTCGCAAAACGCTCCGATCCATTCGTATGTTCATTCAATACCTTGAAAACTACATGTAATTTTTTTATATGGAACTTGAAATTTAAAAAAAATACTGGTTCGATTTCCTCTATGGAGTGGATGTTATATATTATATACAGAGCACATAATTTTATTTCAGTAATTCTGATGTTTGTCATTAGCTCTGACACTTTGAATATATAACTATACTACTCCATAACCATTGTATACCAAACAGTTTTATGTATTTGCTTATGAAAGCATTCATACATTTAGTGATTTAACATATCTGCCAGTAGTTTTACTTTTAAAACAAGGCTTTCTCTGCAACATTTAATGTATAGCATTACCCAATATTCATTTCCACTGGGAGTTACTCTTACTGTTAAAGCAAGTGTACCATGTGACTAAGAGATTTATACTGTTGCAGGCCAACAGTACTTTTTAACAGTTTAAAATCTAGGCATGTGTTTTTATGTAAGTAAAAGTATTATAGATTACAGTATCTGTTCGGGAAATAAAATAAATAACACACAAGCACACAACAGTAAAAATATCAACCCTCCTAAAATTACTGTTTCCCTCGGCTAACACCTTGGCTAGCAGTATTTTCCTTGGGATGATATTTTAACTGTAACCCACAAACCCATGTGTTATTTATATACTACTCCATAACCAGTGTGACTCAATCTAATATTATATACTCAATAGCTTTTTGTTTATTTGCACATGTGTCAGTATTTGTACTTGTGGTACTTTACCTATCTGGTAGTAGTTTTGTTTGTTAATCAAGTTGTTATGTTTTAATTGCTCTGCAACATTTACAACTGTGTATTTGCACATGTGAGCATCAGCTGTTCCTAAGAAAAACACTGAGCTGTTTGGTGTCCAATGTCTGACTGAAGTTTAAAATTGAAGTTTTGTTTTTTTTCCTGACAGGTCACTATTATGTGCACTACAAAAATAGCCTGTTCTAAGCAACATTTTAGAAAAGAAGTTTACCACCAAAGAATTTTACCACCTGGTTCTCAGTCTCTATCTCTAGAACAGCAGCGCAATGTACTTTCACTGTATTTTATAGGTTGTTTGAAATGTTCAATTCTATTTATAATATGAAAAAATATCAGTTTGACAGCAGCATGTACAAAAGATTTTAGAACCTCATGAAGTAAATAGCCCTTATATCACAAATTAACTGCTATTTTTCTGAAATGTTCTGCTTTAAAAGTGAGTTTATTTATACAAGATTTCTTAATTGGTTTTTTAAATTCATTCTTAAATATTTTGGTCAAATTCCTACTTTTTATCTAAGATCTTAGAGTAAAGGTTACTTTTATCCAACTCCTAATTATCACAGGATAATTATTATCAATTACTTAAAATAAGTTCAAGCACTTATATAGATCATGTAGATAGTTATACAAAACTTTTATTTCAAGTAAATCTCTAAGGAAAAAGAAGATTTCAGAATTCCTGAAACGGGCACATATATGGTAGATATCTTAATATTATCATAGGAAAAGATGTTCAACTGATGTGACAATGAAAAATATCGAACCTTTAACAGCGTACAGTTATTTTATCGCACCAAAATCCAGCGTACACTTAAATAGTTTGACCAGTAAGCGTCTATGTATACCGGAGCACAAAGGTACTTGCTATGCAACTCAATTATGATTACTCTTATATAATAAAGAAGAAAAAGAAATGAACTCTATTAAAATAAGCTTGCATTAAGCGATTTTATTCACCGACCATAAATTAGTTGCCGTCAGTTTACCTTCAATGACTTTTTTAATTATGAATTTAGGCCTCTGTAATTTTGATGAAATGTGTGTCGGTCCTATCTTCACATCCTCAATACAAAATATGCAATTGTAATCGAAGATTTATGAAATACTTAATAAAAAACACTCACTCTGACGAGTGTTTACACGGGTAAATCCACCATTAGGGCGTATCGCATGAAATCACCTCGCTTTAAGGAGTATCGCAACGCTATACGTTCGACCCCCTGGTTTGATTTGGGTATTGTGTGTATGGATTCTGCTGTTCCATAAGCTTGGAAAATTCTTGGAACAGTTTTTTAGTGTTTAAAACAAAAAAAATAGTATCTTTCAGCAAGATCATTGTTACTAGATGCTACTTAAAGCCACATGGCCCTTCGACTATAGCCGTCGATGCATCCACAAAAACAGACTTCAGACTGTTTAATTTGTAATAACCGTCCTTGTGTCAGGCATGGGCCACTTGAATGCATATATCATTCGTTATGATCTATGAGCCATTCGTTCTTCAGTTGCACTAGGGGTATGTTGTTTCATAATTTGCATCACTCCGCTTCATTTTACAGTTAGCCTTTGAGCCTACAAATTTTTACCACATGGTTCTTTAGCCTACAAACTTTCACTAACACCCGTCTCTTTGCGCACTAGACGTATAACCTTGTTAACAGGTAAGTATTTCGGATGGCGTCTCCTTACATGACGTGTTCTTAAGATACGCTTTAAATGACGAACACTATAAGTCTAATATTGTGGCGGCATTACAGAAACAAAGCAGTTAGACCTTAGACCTTCTAGGAAATAATTTTTTTTTAGATTGTTTCTTGCCAAACCATTTTCGGGCTGTTGTATATCTGATAGCAGGACACTTTCTGAATATGGAAACACATTTAATACGATTAGCATGATATATGATATACTTACACCGTCCTTTTTATCACGATGTACAAAATTGCCAAGCAACACACAAACTCATAACAAATAGTTAAGAAATATCAAATAAGCAATAATAAATAACAAGTAACAAAACTGTGTGCTAACAAGTAACAAAAAAATTCCCTCCAAAATTGTTCATTTATTCATTAAAGTGAAGTGGAAATAAGTAAAACCGTTAAGGGTCTAACATTACGATTTGTTTTGGAAACCATCTAAAAGCATCATGATCTTTTAATCTGTTTTTACACTAATTGAAAATTGTTTATTTCTGTCATTCCAGAGAAAAGCAGTCAGCACTTATCTGAAAGATCAACACGCAGTGTACC
Organism: Ruditapes philippinarum; assembly: GCF_026571515.1. Lineage (NCBI taxonomy): Eukaryota > Metazoa > Mollusca > Bivalvia > Venerida > Veneridae > Ruditapes > Ruditapes philippinarum. The sequence continues at coordinate 12,569 of NW_026863438.1, forward strand.
AGTATAACTGTTAATTCAAGTCCTGTTAATACGCATTTATTATGCCCCCGCCATGTAATGGCCGGGGCATATAGTGTTACCCTGTTCCGTCATTCCGTCCTTCCGTCCTTCTGTCATTACGTCATCATCAGTTTCCGTTCATTATCTTAAGAACGGTTGCACACATTCAACTCAAATTTGTCATATAGATATGTCATGAGAAAATACAGGTCAAGTTCGAATTTGGTCATGGTTCGATGATTTTTGGCAGAGTTATGCCCCTTTTACTTTGAAAATAATATGAAATTTCAGTTTCCGTTCATTATCTCCCCAACGGTACAACACATTCAACTCAAACTTGACATATGGATATGCCATGAGAAAATACAGGTCAAGTTTGAATTTGGTCATGGTTCGATGATTTTTGGCAGAGTTATGCCCCTTTTACTTTGAAATAATATGAAATTTAAAGTTTCCGTTCATTATCTCCCCAACGGTACAACACATTCAACTCAAACTTGATATAAGGATTTGTCATGAGAAAATACAGGTCAAGTTCGAATTTGGTCATGGTTCGATGATTTTTGGCAGAGTTATGCCCCTTTTACTTTGAAAATAATATGAAATTTTCAGTTTCCGTTCATTATCTCCCCAAAGGTAAAACACATTCAACTCAAACTTGACATATGAATGCGTCAAAGGAATGCGCAGGTCAAGTTCAAATTTGGTCATGGTTCAATGATTTTTGGCAGAGTTATGCCCCTTTCACTTTGAAAGAAATATGAAATTTTCAGTTTCCGTTTATTATCTCCCCAATGGTACAACACATTCAACTCAAATTTGACATATGGATATGTTTTTGGAATGCCAAGGCCAAGTTCGAATTTAGTCATGGTTCAATGATTTTTGGCAGAGTAATGCCCCTTTCACTTTGAAAATAATATGAAATTTACAGTTTCTGTTCATTATCTACCCAACAGTGTTACATATTCAACTTAAATTTGACATATGGATATGTCAAAGGAATGGGCAGGTCAAGTTGGAATTTGGTCATGGTTCGATGATTTTTTGGCAGAGTTATATCCCTTTCACTTTGAAAAAATATAGATACATCTTAGGAATAAGCAGTTTAAGTTTGAATTTGGTTGTGGTTCAATGACTTTAGACAAACTTATCTTTCCTGAATGTTGGAAAAATTTTGAACTTTCAGTTTCAGTACTCATACTTTTGACCATTATTTTGGCTACAAATATGCAATATGCTATTTTTAAAACTTAATCATTTCAGTGCCATGAACATTGTATGAAAATGGTTTGTGTCAACATTGAAAAGTTTAAAGGGCTTTGAACTTAAAATGAAAAAAAATAATTAATGCACCATCTGAAATTTTGGCTGCATGCGGGGGCATCCTTGGCATGATGACACATTTCTAGTTATAATATACATACTTAAAACATGGATACATGTGACTACTATTGTGTAATGTTAAAAGCAAGCATGCATGTATGACAAACATATAAATTGCATCTAAAAAGGTTACAACAAAATTTATCTGAAGAACAAAGGTACATTCATTGTTCTGTATGAATAATTATTATTATTATTAGATCTTGGTCTGCACTGGTTGCATGGGTAGAACAGCAGGCTACATGTTAAAGTCGAATTCCGTTCACTCTCTATCTAGGATGCATGGCAACATTTAAGTAACGAAGGAACAAAGTGGTCACTATTAAAATAAGAGGTGGTACAAGAATGATGGAATACAAAGTGGATGAAGGACAATAGTTGAAATAGGAAGAAAAAAATGTTTTGCTCAGGGGAAAAAACAATTTTGTGAACTGAAAGAAATGGATGTTTCACTTGGAATTTTTCGTGCGAAAGCCTTGACAAATTCACAAATTAATAAGGCAACACATGCTCTTTTCAGCAGTATTTGAATGCACATGACCAGCTTGTAAACAAAGTAGTATCTTTGAAAACAATGAAATATCTAGCTTAAGGTCTTCAGCGTATCCGTTTATATACTATGACAAAACGTGAACGCTGAAGACAACCCCGTAGGGAAAGTCCACCAATAATCGTGCCAGGAATCTGGCACGGTCGTATTTATTCATCGAACATGCCATGAAGTAAAGTGAAGCAAACCTTGATAAAACTATATATAATCTTTTGATAAGCCAAGGAGGGACAAATAAAAATCTTTTTACTAACATAAACTACCTAAAAGTTTCCGACAGGTAAAAAATTCCGGCACTTGGCCGCCATATTGCCAAAATGTTTGACCACGTGATTACGAGATTGACCTTTACGAACCCATGTGCTTCCAACATTTTTATAAATTACTTTTTTTAAAGATATTGAAAAGGGTGATTTACTAACTTTTATATTCAATAAAATCATATTTAAGTACTAAAAAATTAATGAAAAATATAAAAACATTATCTTGAATAAAAACATCCAAATCATGTCATCAAAGTGATCAAAATGTTATAAATATAATACACGACTCTATTCAAATCGGTTCCCGCGAATGACGTCAGACGAGGTCTCGCGTGACACCTAAATGTCATGGACGACTAAAGTCGGCGTAAATTGATGTTTTACAGTTAAATATGCAATTTTAATGAGGGTATTAATATTTTGATACTTTAATTGGTATAGAACGATATATTTGTAATTGTTTAATCGTAAAATGCACAAGAATTGATTGGGTCAAGTGTATTTCCAAGTGAAAAATAAGAAGAAATCAACTTATGTTATTCTGGTTAGGTTTCGTAACGGGTCTTATCCAAAACTTTAATGCTGCATCAGAAGAAAAACAGAAATGTTAAATAGCGGCTTATAAAGTTTTGGAAGCCAGAACTATGAAATACCCTGCAACATTGAAATGATATTAAAAAGGCAAGACAGTTCATTTGAATGGATCTGAGGATCGATAACTAAATTATTTATCAAAGGAATTTGAAATGACTTGGAAAAAATGTTTTTTAAAATAAGACGATGTGTGAAGCGGACACCCGGACACCTTCCTCTAAGGTCAAGGTAACACTTAGAGGTAAAAATTGAAATCTTATAATGGCCATGTAACTGTTAAGAAATATTGAAATGGAAAAATATAGATAGAACAAAACAGTACTTTTTATGTTTTCATTAGGATTTAATTTCCGTATTTAAATATACTTTATCACGTCCATAAAATATCATTTATTTATGAAAGAACACATTAATGAATGAAAAGTACTCGTACCTCAAAACCAACAGGTTCTTAATAGATCTATCTGAAACTTCTAAATAAACTTTTCATAAAATTCTTCATCATCAAATAATCACGTGATATGTCACGATCTAGGCATGTGACGTTGCTGACTGCGTTGAATGCATATTGGGTGATAACACTGATTCTTGCATATCAGACAGGATTATCTACCGTTTACACCGGTGCTAGAAAAATCTATCTTACACCCTCCATGTAAGACAAGTCGCTTGTTTTTAATGACGTCATTGACGCGAGCCTTTTATGAATGAATTGCGTTCTTAGGATGACGTCACTTAACCGTTATGAATGAAATTGTCAGTTCATACGCTACTATAAGTAAAAAGTGCGTTATAGTGAGAATATCCGTTTTTGTAATTTCTGTTTAAAAATAATTGATATGTTATATGCAAGAAAAATAAATCAAACACCGGCTGTCGGTATAGACAGGCATATCTAGCTCTCGGGTGACTGTTTACGGCGGAAACTCGGCAGAGCCTCGTTACCGCCGTAAACAGTCTCCCTCGAGCTAGATATTCCGGTCTGTACCGGCAGCTGGTGTAAGATTCTTATAATAAAATATGTCACGATTTAGGCATGTGGCGTTGCTGACCTCGTTGAATATATATAAGGTTATATAAAATTATACAATTTATATAATAAAGTAGCACATCATAACAGAGAAAGTCGTAGTTAAGTTCATAATTTTTAATAAAGCACTCAGTTCAATACATAGTGATCAACAGTTAAATATGAAACATTTTTGACATATAAAATCAATCAAATTGTTCAAAGTATACAGTTTGCCAAAGCAACCATACTGCCGACTCAAGGAATGTTTAATCTGTATTTAATATGAGCAGTTGTAACTATTAACTATAACAGCTTTGTATTAGAAGCATAGCTTGAAGTTCTTAATGTAACATTTTATCATGCAACTGCTATGGTAACTGCCTGATAACACTTGCCTGATAATTATTTTTGATATTAGGTCAGTAACCTGATGTCAAAAATAAGCCCCGCCCATTTTAACGGACTTTTTTCAATTGCTTATATTCTTATTTTCATCAGCATGTGAATTCTACAATGTACATGTTATATCATACCCTTACAATTAAGTCTTGAATCAAGATGCGATATTTATTTATTAATTATTTCTATTTCAATTACGAATAAATTAGATAGCGAATAGTTTTAGCACCAAATAATTGAAGTGACGTCATAATTTATATTGCAAATGACATCATCGATGTTCACGTCATACTATACATGTAATCATAACAAACAGACTGGATGATTTTCTTTGAGAACTTGTAACTGTTTACTTAATTTCGCCTGATTATTATTTAGTAAGTGAACAAATTGTTTTGTTTAAAAAATAAGACGCATGTTTGTGTAGCTTGTATTTGATTGCCGATTTGACTTTTCTATGATGAACTTTTGAATTTGACAATTCAAGACAAATATTGCAGTGAAGTTTGGGAAATACTAGTTTCCATGTGTCACTCGTCTATAGATGAGGTATGAGACCACTAATAGTCTATGGAGTAGCCTCTCTTCCATACAACAACAACAACAACAACGAAAACAACAATGGCCGATTCCACCGGCGGGAGTAGTAGATTCACTGGTCTCAACCCGGTACGGAATTAGACCCAGCCCATTGTAGTCTAGAAAGTAGTTCTTTTAAATTTTGAAATGGCCTATTTCAAGTCATCTTAATTGATACTGGTTATATTTTAAGTATATCTTTAGTAATTGTGTACATAAAGTTTCATTTCTGAGTACTTTAAAGGTTGTTTTTGATGTATTTTTGCAGGATTTCATTTCTGGGTGGAAGGTTTCAGGAAGTACTATGCACAAGAATACACACCAGTTACTATTTGGAATAATCTATAGTGATTACAGAAATTAAAAGCTGCAGAAAAACTCCAAGGGCTAATGTATTATTTTTTTGTGCTAAATTTACTTGGACTGCATTGGTGTTTAAAGAAATGGTCATGAAGTTTCGGTACAGGATTTGCTTTGTCCAGAATTTAGCCTTAAATGTGATGGATTTACTATAGGATATATATTACGAAAATTCAGTGGGCCGTCTCCCACTACTGTATGTCATTAAAACACATGAAAATGCCACAGATTTTGTTTATATACATCTGCAAAAGAATTTGGTAATACAAGTGAGTGAAAAGGTGTACTGTTCCGTATTTTTTTGTAACGTTCTGAAAACAAATCTGTCACTTTTATTGTAAAAAAATATGTTGTTGAACAAAATTGTCACAGCATTTCACTAAATTACTAGTCTACTGTATACTGGTGCCTCATATTTCCGCGGTAGGCCTACTTAACTGTTTACACAGACAAAAGTTTGAAGAATTAAATTCTAAAAAATATGTTGAATATGTTTGTTTTTTTTTTTGGGGGGGGGGGGTTACGTCATGACATAGTACAGTATAGGTCATATCGCGACGTTCCAGCTTTACTGGTGGAGGATTTTCTTTTAAATATACACCTGTAGTCTATAGCCGGGCAAGCCAAAGCTTGCGCCCGCAAAGCCTCTGACTTCCCCATATTACAATAATGCTTATAATATCCTACCGTGACCCAAATTCGGCGTTCTCCTAAATTCGGCGATGTTTTGTTTTTCATCATTCACGCGAGATTTCAGAGGTGAAGGTCAATCATGTTTATGTCCCACGGTCTATTTTTACAACTCCAGTGATTTTCTGCGCTAAATATGGAGATACGGCTGGTAAACATTAAAAATTGTACATGACATGGAGAAAATTGTGTGTTTTACCTGATGCAATTTCAGGTTTATCTATACTTCCCTCTATTTGATTGATATTGTTGCTTAAAATAATTTGACAGTCGCCATTTTTTTTCTAATATTACGCTAACTATTTTTACTGCCGATCTACGTCAAAATACTACGTCATAATCCCGCCAAAATAAAAAAATTACTGCAACCAATCAGAATCGCCGAATTTAGGTGACGTATTCAGATGGTAGTAAGATTTTACATCAGCCATATTTGTTTATATCTTGCAACCGCTGAACGATTACATTGCTAGAAATGAACTTAAAGTAACTTTTAAATATTTGTAGTAAAATTATATCAAGTATAATTATAGATTACTGTAGTTTATTGAAAATGCCGTTGACATTAATTTGTTCTTATATCGCCGAATTTGGGTTACACCGGGATACAAATGTCTGATAATGGATTGTCATTCTGAGAACTTATGTTTGAATTTATTCCAGTTACATGTGAATGTTTATGATAGAGTAAATAGCAGAGTTATCATGTTTCCAACTGCCCACATGTATATTTAGTTTAATGAATTTTTGAAAGTGGCTAGCTGTACAGGTTTTTATGGCTAGCCATACATGAGTCATGGCTAGCCAGGTCACACTTTATTGTCTAACCTTCCACCAGGTTGGTGTGGTGCTTGGTGTACACCACACTGTCATCACCAGAGCCTGGAAGAGATACCAGCTACATGATACACCCACCAGGAGGCATGCTGGAGGTCAGCCAAGGGTCACAACACCAGCTCAGGATCCATTTTTTGGGCATTTAGGTATGTCATACAAGGAACATCTTTTTTATGCCCCCGGGCATATAGTAATTGAACTGTCCATCCGTCCGTCTGTCTGTCCTCTTGTTGTTACTAGGTTAACCTAGAATGGCAAGTTGGATTTTTCTTAAGTTCTACCTGTACCAATGTCTTCATAATTTACACACTTACTAATCCATACAAAGTATATGATCTGGGCAAGTTACATAACTATGGCTTCCATTTGCACCAAGTTATGGCCCTTTTCAGCACTTAGAAAATGAATAATGGTTAATGGCTTCTATAAGCTTCTGCTTTCAGCCTAAATCTATAATTATTATTATGTTGTTATTTACACATGTACAAATATTCTAAATAAAATATGTTTAAACTAATAATGGTTAACCTTAACCGGCAAGTTGGAAATATCTTATGTTCTATCTGAACTAATGGCTTAATAATTTTCACACTTATCAATATAATGTACATGATATTCACTGCGGTATACCGTACCCCGGATATTGCTCGATATTATGAGGACTTTAATCCCATTTCGCGACTTTGAACGGGGAACGAAGGTAAGTTCAGCGAAGATATTTTCAAAACTAATTGCTATTTCATTTTTCTCAACGGTTTTATATATCTAGAGGTATTTTTGTAGCTCTAAAAGATGTAAAAGTATCACAGGTATTTTTAAAATTGATTAAACTACCCCTAAACGATCCGCTGCTCACTAGAAAATACTGACTGCGATACTGTAGAATCGTTAGAAATTATTATATTACCAATATAAGAAAAATTGAATCGAGCATTTTTTTTATTCACAATCCAAGTATGCTTTGTCTAAATTTCAGGCAAAAAGTGTGAAAGTACAAAGAGATACAGGCCAAAAAAGATACAAGAAAGTGTACCGAGTATTGATTTTAAGTGTAGAGTATTGCTAAATAGCCAAACTTAAGTGTACAGTGTATTGCAAAACAGAATGAGCACAATCAGTATGGAAAATCAATATTTTTGTCTATTTTTACGTCTGCTTATCGATTCCATTTTATTTTGCTGATTATTATTATATAATATTTATTCAAATATTTCAGATTCAACAATGCATTTATTTTCAGTGTTATTACTGTTCTTTTTCTACGGGCAAATACAGAGAATTAATTTCCTATTTGATTGAAAATCACACTATGGATGAAATAAATGTGTGCAGGGTCGGAAGTAGGGTCGGGAGCAGGGAAGAACCATCAAAATTGACGATAAAAATCTTTAAATACATATCTCAAGAAACTGTGATCAAGGAGACCCATCTCTGAAAAGAAGAAGAAGAAATATTTAAGATTAAATGTGGTAAAAACTCTGTGTTTACTACTTGCATTTACTCTATTTTTGATAACCAATACTCATTACACTAAAAAGCAATACTCGTGACACCGGCGGGCAACTCCAACGCAATACTCGGTACACTGACATGTGTATTTATTCTCAAAATGCACTGTCATCTGAGGTTCTATTGTTGATTGAACATTTACAACATAAACATTATCATCATTATCACATTTCACTTGATTCAAGTTTTTCTTTTAAGGAAGTATATGCACAAAAGCATCAAATTTAACTGATCCGAGCTCATTTATGACATGAGCAAAGAGACGAATTTTACCTCCTAATTACATTTCAAAGCCATTTCTCAACATTTTCGGGTTTTCAGTAACTAGAGTAATTATCGAAGTATTTGTTTTTCTAAAGAAATTATATCAAACAAATTCAAAATGACTAAATATCGCCACTGAACTTACCTTCTTTCCTCGTTCAAAGTCGCGAAATGGGATGAAAGTCCTCATTATATCGAGCAATATCCGGGGTACGGATCTGGTTGTTACTTGTATACTACTGTGTTTAGCTATTATATTTTGATATATATGTATCAATTTTGTATAAGTCTTTCAGAATGTTTAATAAATTTCTGTACTTCACAAAAAAAAACCAATTCATTTTCGACATCAGTAAGTAATGAGTTTCCAAATCTAAATCTTTTCTGTATTTAAGGGCTGAAAAGGTCTAGTAGCTAAAAATGAGTTGCAACTTTGTTCGGTAATTTACTAAACTGTTTCCATTTGAAAATGTGGTGCTCAGCATCATCCATTCCACAACCACAGTCACAGAATGGATTTTGACGTAAGTAATTCCTAAACAAATGTGTATTTAAATAACCGCATTCAGTGGCGTAGCGCGGCCAAAAGTAATTATACGCCTTGGGGGTGGGTTAAGGGAGGGGTGGCCCCCTCTCTTTGTAAATGGTAGGGGGTTTGGGGGTCTTCCCCCGAGAAAATTCGGATTTATAGATGCAAAATAAGGCAATCTGGAGACATTTGACAATATATTTAATTCCCTTCTTATGTAATAAGATAGTGGATATTGAAAGAGTGTAAGTTTAATACTTAATTTATTAAATCAGTTGAATAAAATGATATGTTATGTGAGCCTCTGACGGGTTAAAGGAGGTGGTGGTCCCCTCCCTATGTTCGGGGGTCTTCCCCCTAGACAATTTGGATTTATAGATGCAAAATAACACAATCTGGAGACATTTGACAATATATTTAATTCCCTTCTTATCTAATAAATAGTGGATATTGAAAGAGTGTAAGTTTAATACTAAATTTATTAAATGAGTTGAATAAAATTATATATTATGTGAGCCTCTGGCGTGTTAAGGGAGAAGATGGTCCCCTCCCTTTGTAAATGGTAGGGGGTTCGGGGTCTTCCCCCGAGAACATTCGGATTTATAGATGCAAAATAACGCAATCTGGAGACACTTGACAATATATTTAATTCCCTTCTTATGTAATAAAATAGTGGATATTGAAAGAGTCTAAGTTTAATACTAAATTTATTAAATGAGTTGAATAAAATGATATATTATGTGAGCCTCTGACGGGTTAAGGGAGGTGGTTGCCCCCTCCCTTTGTAAATGGTAGGGGGTTCGGGGGTCTTCCCCCGAGAAAATTTGGATTTATAGATGCAAAGTAACGCAATCTGGAGACATTTGACAATATATTTAATTCCCTTCTTATCTTACTAATAAAGGATATTGAAAGAGTGTATAAGTTTAATACTGAATTTATTTAGCGAGTTGAATAAAATGATACTATGTGAGCCTCTGGCGAGCATAATATCATTTTATTCAACTCGTTCAATAAATTTAGTAATAAACTTACACGCATTTAATATTTTATTTATCACATACCAAAAACAAAGACCGTTTGAAGTGATAAAGAAACATTTTTCATTGAAGCGCCTTTAGTATAACTCTAACATTTGGCGCGTCTTAGCGTTATGTTTATGTAACGCAAATGATGTTTTGTCAAAATATAATTATGCCAGTGCAATAACATTTTTGCGGAGTCGCAAAATCGCCACGGTGATAAATTTCATGATGATATCTATACCGAGATGGCTTTTCTTTGAAGACAAATTCAAGGTGGCGTTGTTTTCTTGCAGCAAATTTATCAACTATATACTCATAGTAAATTTTCATGTCTCTGTAAATATTCATTAAGCCAAGCCCAAACAGCCGTTCTGTAGTCATGGTAGATCTCTTCATATGGTGCTGAATGATCGTTCAGCTGTAGCCGTAGACACTGGCATGGTGATCAGTACTAACAAACAACGACGGACTTTGGGATAGTACTGCTCACTAGCCAGTGGTAATGTTCCAAGAAGTGTATCAGGAGCTTGTGGACGGTCCAACGCAAGTGCTCCATCTCTCCACCATTTAACCCACTTCCTCACTTCCCTGGTAAAGGTAGCTTCGTCCGTACGCCCTAAACAACGTTTAAAAATGACTCTTTATTTCAGTTTTATTATAGATCTAGTTAAAAATAAAATAGAATAATAGTTGATGTAATTTGATAGAAAAAATACATTTGAATAGAATTTAATGACAAATTGCATTATTTTACCTACTTTAAATTTCTTGATCTGCATAAACTTGCCTCGATTTAAATGCATATTTATGGACATCAGGCCAATCTGACTTTAATAAAGTGACTTTCTGTCCAACGGTGCAGTTGAAAATATCTACGTAAGAAGGCTCATGTTCTTCGGACGTTTTACATTGGGACGCCATTTGATTTTTCCCGCTAGTATAACTTCTTATGTAAACGACATTCGGAATATAATATGATTCTACGATAAGATACTATTAAGTCAATACGCATGACACTGTCTTACTTAAAATAGTACTAGCTGTTCTACACTTGCAACAAAAATACCGATACACTATTTAAATCGCTTAATAACAATTTTTTTTGTCAGCAAATCCTTTTTTCCCCGTCAAAACTCACGGCGATGCCTAACACGGGTTAGGGTACTGATTTGGACAACTGTTTTCAACATTAAAGACTTTTTGATTTTTTGAAATTCATTTTCGTTTAGTACGCCTACGGCGTACTGGCGTATGCCCGGCTACGCTACTGGCATTGGTTTCTTATTCTAGCATGATGAACTATTTAAAATATGAAATATAAAAATGAATTGAAAATGGAACTTAACATAGGCTACAAACAACCTGGATAGATATTTTGTTTTAAAACTTTACAGAAAAGGAAAATTTAAGTACAAAAAAATCCAAAAAAAAATCACAAGTTATCCAGATAGCTCAGCAAGTAGAGCAGCCTAGACTTTGTATAGACATAGTTATAGGAAGGCCTCAGGTTCAAGTCCTGATCTGGTTGTTACTTGTTTACAACTGTTTTAGGCTATTATATTTGATATATATGTATCAATTATGTCTAAATCATTCAGAATGTTAAATAATTTTCTGTACTTCACAAAAAAAAACAAACATTTTCGACATCAGAAATTATCGAGTTTATAACATATATAATGTTCTATATACAGTGGCCCAGTCTGACTGAATTTGGTTTCCTTTACTTGTATAGAATGTTCCATATACAGTGGCCATGTGTGGCTCAAGTAGGTTTCCCTTCCTTATACAGAATGTTATATATACTGTGGCTATGTGTGACATAATAAGGCTACCATTACTAATAAATAATGTTCAATATATAGTGGCCATGTCTGCCACAATTAGGTTTCCAAAACTTAAATAGACTGTTCTATATACATTACTGTGGCCATGTATGACTTTATAAGGCTACCCTTACTTACACATAATATTCCCTGTACTGTGGCCATGTGTGACTCTAATATGTTTCCCTTACTTATATATAATGTTGAAAATACAGTGGCCATGTCTTAGTCTATAACATTTCCATAACTTAAATAGAATGTTCCTTATACTGTTGCCATATGTGACTTTATTAGGCTACCCTTACTTATATATAATGTTCAATACACTGTAGCTATGTGTAACTGAAATAGGTTTTCCTTACTTATATAGAATGCTCTATATACTGTGGCCATGTGCGACTCAATTAGGCTATCCTTACTTATATGTAATGTTCCTTATACTGTGGCCATGTGTGACTGAAATAGGTTTTCCTTACTTATCTATATACTGTGGCCATGTATGACTTTATAAAACTACCCTTACTCACATATAATGCTCCATATATTGTGGCCATGTGTAACTCAAATATGTTTCCCTTTCTTTTATATAATGTTCAATATACTGTGGCCATGCCGAGACTATAAGGCTACCCTTACTTATACATAATGTTCCATATAATGTGGCCATGTGTGACTCAATTAGGCTACCTTTACATATATAATATGTTTCATATACTGTGGTTTTGTGTGAATCAAACTGGTTTCCCTTACTTATACATAATGTTCCATATACCGGGCCATGTGCGACTCAAAAAGGCTTCCCTTACTCATATATAATGTTCAATATACTGTGGCCATGTGACTCAAATAGGTTTCCCTTACACATATATAATGTTCTATATTTTGTGTCCATGAATGACTTCATTAGGCTACGCTTACTTATATATAATGTTCCATATACTGTGTCCATATGTGACTCATAAAGGTTTCCGGTACTTATATAGTATATGTTATTTTGGTTTTGGAGTGATATATGTGGATATATTACCTGCTAAGATTTTATATCACCCGAGCCGTTATCTTGGCAGGTAATATATCCACATGTATCACTCCAAAACCAAAATAATAATTTTATTACCCTTCCCCTGCCGAGTTTAGACGATTTAAAAAAAATCATTGCTGTTTCAAATGAAACGTCGAAATAAGATTCCCTTTAGGGTACCTCTTCATCACAACATGACGTCACATAAATACATGACGTATTTTTCCCGTACCTAACGAATGTAAACAAGAGAAAAGGAGTAGTCTATTGAAAGCACTTTTTTGTTATTAATATCAAGCTTTCACATGGTCATATTTGTTTTCAATACTGATGGGAATTTGTATCATTACTCTACTTTGGTAAATATTTATTATTTGACAGTTAAAAAGTGATTGTAAATCGGAATTTACACCGCGTAAAATCGAACCGTACGCGCATCACCTCAGCGCATGTCGTTTACAACGTTGGGTACCCAACGGGGAAATTTAGTGTGTATATTACCCGTCTGGCTCGGTTATATCAATTTCTTTCGGGTGATCAATATCCAATCAAAAAGGCGGAAAAAATCTGGAAGGGTAATAAAACGCTTTATATACTATGGTCATGTGTGACTCAATTAGGCTACCCTTACTTATATATAATGTTCCATATACTGTGGCCATGTGCAACTGAGAAGGGTTTCCCTTTCTTAAATATAATGTTCCATATACTGTAGCCATGTGTGACTGAAATAGGTTTTCCTTACTTATATAGAATGCTCCATATACTGTGGCCATAGGCAACTCAATTAGGCTATCCTTACTTATATATAATGTTTCATATACTGTGGCCATGTGTGACTCAAAAAGGTTTCCCTTACTTATATAGAATGTTCTATATACTGAAGCCCAAATGATTTTATTAGGCTACACTTACTTATATGTAATGTTCTAAGGACTGTGGCCATGTGTGACTTAAAAAGGTTTCCCTTTCTTATATATAATGTTCTATATACTGTGGCCATGTGTGACTCAAATATGTTTCCCTTAATGATATCGAATGTTCTATATACTCCGGCCATGTGTGACTCAATAAGGCTACCATTACTTATATATAATGTTCAGTATACTGTGGTCCCGGTGACTCAATTAGGCTACCCTTACTTATATAGAATGTTCCATATACTGTGGCCATGTGTGACTGAAAAGGGTTTCCCTTTCTTATATATAATGTTCTATATACTGTGGCCATGTGTGACTCAAATATGTTTCCCTTAATGATATCGAATGTTCTATATACTCCGGCCATGTGTGTCTTAATAAGGTCTCCTTACTAATATAATGTTTCATATACTGTGGCCATATGTGACTCATATAGCTTTCCCGTTCTTATATAGAATGTTTTATATACTGTGGCAATGTGTGACTCAATAAGGCTACCCTTACTTATATATAATGTTCAATATACTGTGGTCCCGGTGACTCAATTAGGCTACCCTTACTTATACATAATGTTCCATATACTGTGGCCATGTGTGACTCAATTAGGCTACCCTTACATATATAATATGTTTCATATACTGTGGATTTGTGTGAATCAAACTGGTTTCCCTTACTTATACATAATGTTCCATTTACCGGGCCATGTGCGACTCAAAAAGGCTTCCCTTACTCATATATAATGTTATCAAAACACTGTGGCCATGTGTGACTCAAATAGATTTCACTGACTTATATGGAATGTTCTATATACAGTGGCCATGACTGACTTTAGAAGACTACTCTTACTTAAATACACTGTGGCCATGTGTGACTCAATAAGGTTTTCCTTACTTATATATAATGTTTAATATACTGTGGCCATATGTGAGTCAGTTATGTTTCCCTTACTTATATAGACATTTCCTAGAAACTGTGGCTTTGTGTGACTTTAGTAGACTAACTTTACTTATATATAATGTTCAATATACTGTGGCCATGTGTGAGTCAGTTTTGTTTCCCTTACTTATATAGAAATTTCTATATACTGTGGCCATGTCTGACTTTAGTAGACTACTCTTACTTATATTTCCTGTTCAATACACTGTGGCCATGAGTGACTCAATAAGATTTCCCTTACTTATATATAATGTTCTATATACTGTGGCCATGTGTGACTACAGTAGACTACCCTTACTTATATTAAATGTTCAATACACTGTGGCCATATGTGACTCAATTAGGTTTCCCTTACTTATATGTAATGTTCAGTATACTGTGGCCATGTGTGAGTCAATTATGTTTCCCTTACTCATATAGAAATTTATATATACAGTGGCCATGTCTGACTTTAGTAGACTACCCTTACTTACATAGAATGTTCAATACACTGTGGTCATGTGTGACTCAATAAGGTTTTCGTTACTTATTTATAAAGTTCAGTATACTGTGGCCATGTGTGAGTCAGTTGTGTGTTTCCCTTACTTATATAGAAATTTCTATGTACTGTTGCCATGTCTGACTTTAGTAGACTACCCTGACTTACATTTAATGTTCAATACACTGTGGCCATGTGTGACTCAATTAGGGTTTCCTTATTTATATATAATGTTCAATATACTGTGGCCATGTGTGAGTCAGTTATGTTTCCCTTACTTATATAGGTATTTCTATATTCTGTGGTCATGTCTGACTTTAGTACACTACCCTTACTTATATTTAATGTTCAATACACTGTGGCCATGTGTGACTTTAGTAGACTACCCTTACTTATATTTAATGTTCAATACACTGTGGCCATGTGTGACTCAATTAGGTTTTCCTTACTTATATATAATGTTCAATATACTGTGGCCATGTGTGAGTCAGTTATGTTTCCCTTACTTATATAGAAATTTCTATATACTGTGGCCATGTCTGACTTTAGTAGACTACCCTTACTTATATTTAATGTTCAATACACTGTGGCCATGTGTGACTCAATTATGTTTTCCTTACTTATATAGACATTTCTATATACTGTTGCCATGTGTGACTTTAATAGACTACCTTTACTTATATTAAATGTTCAATACACTGTGGCCATGTGTGACTCAATTAGGTTTTCCTTACTTAAATATAATGTTCAACATACTGTGGCCATGTGTGACTCAATTATGTTTCCCTTACTCATATAGATATTTCTATATCCTGTGGCAATATGTGACTTTAGTAGACAACCCTTACTTATATTTAATGTTCAATGCACTGTGGCCATGTGTGACTCAATTAGGTTTTCCTTACTTATATATTATGTTCAATATACTGTGGCCATGTGTGAGTCAGTTTTGTTTCCCTTACTCAGATAGATATTTCTATATACTGTGGCCATGTGTGTCTTTAGTAGACTACCCTGACTTATATTTAATGTTCAATACACTGTGGCCATGTGTGATTCAATTATGTTTTCCTTACTTATATAGACATTACTATATTCTGTGGCCATGTGTGACTTGAGTAGACTACCTTTACTTATATTAAATGTTCAATACACTGTGGCCATGTGTGACTCAATTAGGTTTTCCTTACTTATATATAATGCTCAATATACTGTGGCCATGTGTGACTTTAGTAGACTACCCTGACTTATATTTAATGTTCAATACACCGTGGCCATGTGTGACTCAATTATGTTTTCCTTACTTATATAGACATTTCTATATACTGTGGCCATGTGTGACTTTAGTAGACTACTTTACTTATATTAAATGTTCAATACACTGTGGCCATGTGTGACTTTAGTAGACTACCCTTACTTATATTTAATGTTCAATACACTGTGGCCATGTGTGACTCAATTATGTTTTCCTAACTTATATAGACATTTCTATATACTGTGGCCATGTGTGACTTTAGTAGACTACCTTTACCTTTATTAAATGTTCAATACACTGTGGCCATGTGTGACTCAATTAGGTTTTCATTACTAATATGTAATGCTCAATATATTGTGGCCATGTGTGAGTCAGTTTTGTTTCCCTTACTCAGATAGATATTTCTATATCCTGTGGCAATATGTGACTTTAGTAGACTACCCTTACTTATATTTAATGTTCAATACACTGTGGCCATGTGTGACTCAATTAGGTTTTCCTTACTTATATATTATGTTCAATATACTGTGGCCATGTGTGAGTAAGTTTTGCTTCCCTTACTCAGATAGATATTTCTATATACTAGTTTTGCTTCCCATACTCAGATAGATATTTCTATATACTATGGCCATGTGTGAGTTTAGTAGACTACCCTTACTTATATTAAATGTTCAATACACTGTGGCCATATGTGATACAATTAGGTTTCCCTTACTTATATAGAAATCTATATATATTGTGGCCATGTCTGACTTTAGTAGACTACCCTTACTTACATAGAATGTTCAATACACTGTGGTCATGTGTGACTCAATAAGGTTTTCGTTACTTATTCTTAATGTTCAATATACTGTGGCCATGTGTGAGTCAGTTATGTTTCCCTTACTTATATAGAAATTTCTATGTACGATGAGTGTTGCCATGTCTGACTTTAGTAGACTACCTTTACTTATATTAAATGTTCAATACACTGTGGCCATGTGTGACTCAATTAGGGTTTCCTTACTTATATATTATGTTCAATATACTGTGGCCATGTGTGACTTTAGTAGACTACCCTTACTTATATTTAATGTTCAATACACTGTGGTCATGTGTGACTCAATAAGGTTTTCGTTACTTATTTTTAATGTTCAATATACTGTGGCCATGTGTGAGTCAGTTATGTTTTCCTTACTTATATAGACATTTCTATATACTGTTGCCATGTCTGACTTTAGTAGACTACCTTTACTTATATTAAATGTTCAATACACTGTGGCCATGTGTGACTCAATTAGGGTTTCCTTATTTATATATAATGCTCAATATACTGTGGCCATGTGTGAGTCAGTTATGTTTCCCTTACTTATATATGTATTTCTATATTCTGTGGCCATGTCTGACTTTAGTACACTACCCTTACTTATATTTAATGTTAAATATACACTGTGGCCATGTGTGACTCAATTCGGTTTTCCTTACTTCCATAATGTTCAATATACTGTGGCCATGTGTGAGTCAGTTATGTTTCCCTTACTTATATATAAATTTCTATGTACTGTTGCCATGTCTGATTTTAGTAGACTACCCTTACTTATATTTAATGTTTAATACACTGTGGCCATGTGTGACTCAATTAGGTTTGCCTTACTAATATGGAATGTTCTATAAACTGTGGCCATGTGTGACTCAATTAGGCCTCCCTTACTTATATATAATTTTCAATATACTGTGGCCATGTCCGACTCAAATATGTTTCACTTATTTATGTAGAATTTTCTTTATACTGTGGCCATTTGTGACTTTATTAGAGTACCCTTACTTATTTATAAGGCTCCATATACTATGTCTATATTGACTTAAATAAGAGGTACCATTACCTCTTATATAATGAATGTTCTATATACTGTGGCCATGTGAGACTTTATTTAGGCTACAATTTTACTTAATATGATGTTCCGTATACTGTTGCCATATGTGACTCAAATAATTGTCTCCCTTATAGAGAATGTTCTTTTATGCTGCGGTCATATATCACTTTAATAGGCTACCCTTATTCATATTTATTGTTCCACATACTGTGGATGTGTCCATTTGTGACTAATTGGATACCAAGATATATTTTTAAGTTCCATTTACTGTTGCCATATGTGACTTTAACAGGCTACCCTTACCCGTATTTTAAGTTTTATATACTGTGCCCATGAATGTAACAGTATAGTTTGGTCATGAATTAACTAAACAAAATACCCATTTGGTATTTAAAATGCCATACGATCTGGCAAATTTATTGAAATAACGTTTTTAAGACCCCGCTTATGTTTATAGGGAAGAAAATTGTTTGGGCAATTTAGTGGTCATTAGCCTCGACTATGGATTTTTGGATTTTTAGTCACCTATGGAAATTAGTCGCTCCCGTAAAGTTTAGTTTATGTGATTCTAAGTGGATTTTTGGATCAATGTTTAAATTAAAGGTAAGAATTTTATCGTATTAGGCCTACATTCTTTTGCATCTTTTATCCGAGTCGAAAGAAAAAATGGCGGCCATTTACAAATTCTTAGTTTCAGGGGCGGAGGAATTTGTTTTCAAGAATTATTTCTTTGAACAAAAATCCCCCTTTTTAAAGAAATTCGCTATTTAAAAGTAGATTATTTTGTTATTTTGACAGTAATTATGTAATACATGACAGATAGAAAAAACATGCTACTGTCTTTTGCTATCAATTTTATCAGGCTCGGCTAATATGGGCAGAAAGGACTCGGCAAGCCTCGCCCTTTCTAGCCCATATCAGCCTCGCCTGATAAAATTGATATCAAAAGACAGTATCATGTTATTCTCTATATAACACTATCGGAAATTTTACTATATAGACAAAGAAGGCCGGAAGCGTGCATTATTCTACAACAATGCACTCGCCGTTCTTATTATCTCCCTGTGTATTCTCACATTGAGGCCGCCATTTTGTTAAAAAAATCTGATAAATAAAAACAATTTTTTGTCGAATTTTGTTATGAAAACTGTCTAGAATGAAAGAAAATGGTCTAACTAAGAAAATAAATCCGAACACCAATATCTTTAATTCAGTCGTAAACGTTGTACAGGCGTTTAAAGTGTTGTTTACGTGACGTCACAATGTAACGCCAAACAGCACGTGCAAAACAATCAAATCAAGTACGCTATTTTAATGTCGCAAACGAGTTAAGTTTTACATTTATTTCACTTTTTATAATTTGTATTTCGCTTGAAAAATTATAGAGTGAAATAAAATAAACAAGCAAAGTTCTATAAGCTTCTGCTTTCGGCCAAAATCTATAATTATTGCTATGTTGTTATTTACACATGTACAAATATTCTAAATAAAATATGTTTAAACCAAACAAAGTTTTATCAACGTTTTCAAAATTCGTTATTCTCAAAATGTTTGTGCACACGGTAGATTTAACGACAGTTTTTTTTTCAACCCACAGGAACAACCTTTAAAGAACGTTTCTATTGGAAACTCTGAGACGAAAACAAATTAAACCACCAAACATGAAGTCCAACTTTAAAATAATAATAATATTTTTTGTGACGTGTTAGAATGGAAAAAGATATTAATTCTTCGTGCATTATTGTATAATATCGGCCTTCGTGATTATATTACTACGCATTTGAACTCAAACCGTGCATTATTCTACAACAATGCACTCGGAATTGATATCTATTTCCTAAATTTATAATGTTTTCGTAATTGACAATTTTCTAACCTTGATAACGGCGTAAACGGCTTTCCATAGTTAAGAATAAGGGCCAGAACAAAAAGGCGTACTGGTGAACCATTTCAAAATAGCAGAACAATTATAAAACATGACTGTGTAAATACTTGTAATATAACAGAAACTCAACAACGTAAAATTTGGTGCAATCTTAGAAAATTTACAGAGTGAGGGGAAGAAAAAAATTTTATGGTCATATCGCAAAATTTTTACTACGGGTTTTAAATTAAAAAGTAAAAAATTTATAAAAAACTGTTTTCATGTCCCTTTAAAGAAAATTTTTAAAGTTTTTTAAATTCCCGCTTGGAAAATTTAACCCAACAATTGCGAACAAAATGGAGTCTATGTAAAACTAGTTAAATGTGTTTACAACAATTTCTAACATACGAAGTTAAATTCATGGATTTAAAATTTTAAATCATGTTAAATGGTGCTTTGGAAACATTCGAGTTTATGTTACAAGGGCAACAGTGCTTCATAATAATGTTTAAGGATTTATGCAAGGAAATATACAAACAGTTGAAAATAAACATGTCCGAAAAATTCGGATACAAAGTCAAGTAGAAATAAAGGATCAACAAGGATCTCTTCAAACATGTATGGGCAAAACTAGTATATAAGCTGCTTGTATGAGTGTATGTTTTGTCATTCTATAGCAAAATATGCCTCATCTTATGTTTTATAGCTGGTTATATCACCAAACATGTTTGTCAAGGAACAATGAAATGTACTTTTATAAGCCAAGGTAAGTAACACTGTATACGTAACATTTATTTTTAGTACTCTACAATAGAGGTTCCTATACACAAGGGAGAATACTATGCTAGGAGAATATTATTTGAAATTCCAATTAAAACATGAAAATGTAACAGGAATTAAAAAATAGTTTTCTTACGAGATAATTGAAATATAATTTATACCTGTAATCAGATTTACAAAAAAAAGAAATAAACAATAAAAAAAAGAAATAAAAAAATGTACATCGAAACAATATTCACAGATATTAATCTTATCAATAAAATTTATAACAAAGATAAAATACATAACAAAGATAAAATAAATAACAAAGAACATAACAAAGATAAAATACATAACAAAGAACATAACAAAGATAAAATACATAACAAAGAACATAACAAAGATAAAATACATCACAAAGATAAAATGCCAGTTTTAAACAAAGAGAAACAGTAAGTAACAGGCTATGACATCACAGACGAAATATCACAGATTCAAGGTCAGATCTTATAAAATAATTTATCTTGTTTAAAAATACATAATGCTTTCTTCGTGTATTTCGGAACCATCGTCATATAATATTTTCACACGATAGATTTCAATATATATTTAAAAAACTGCAAAAATTCAAAATGTACCGATTTTAAGTATCTGTTTGTTGTTGTTGTTTTTTTTGTTGTTGTTGTTTTTGGTTTGCTTTTTAGCAATGCAGTTTCTGTATTTTAAACAGACCGAAGAATTTTGATGGTCTTTTCAACAAGGAGACCGCATTTAGGACAGTACTTGCAACAGTAATAACACTTCTCACACATCAGAAGATGTCCACATTCCATAAATACCCTGCTCTTTGGTCTTTCCCTACACATTATACAATAGAGAACCGATCGTAGTCGTTTATTCTCTTCCTTCAAGTCTTCATACGCATCCAAATCTAGAACATAAAATGAGAAATCCATTTTACAAATGATGAAATGAATTTTCTTGTATTTTATAAATATGTTTGAACAAGAAAGAAATAGTACGGACACACTAGGAGTATGATGCTATTCATTATTAAGAGCCCCTCGGAACTGTTGGAGCCCTCGCCCTACCTGGCTCGGGCACCAACCGTTTCTCGGGACTCTGCAGACGTAATAACACGGAAAAACGTGCGTTAACCCTATATAAAAATGGTGCACGCCCTGTATAGAACAGTTTACAGTAACGCAAGAAGTATAATCTAGTGGAAAATAAATTATCGAGAATTTCAGTCATACGTATTGTAGATTTATTCCAAACAATCATGCTTCAAGTTTTAAGTTTCAAGTTAATATACCAAACAATTATGTGGGCGTCGGAGCCAAATGTTATCAACACAAATGACAAAAAAAGAAAAGTCTTTTGAGATTATATCGTATCGGTTGATATTTGTAGCACCACTCCAGAGCGAAGAGAAATTTCTCCTTTCTTATTGAGTCAGTCATTTGTCTCTCATTATATGCCACGTTTTAGTTATCTTAAAAAAAACAGTTATAGGTGGACAGATCAGTGGACTTGATTAATTAAATTACAGTTATCAGTAGTTCGCTCTCTCTCTCCCTCATATCCTAATTTAATATGTTTTAAATTTCAATTTTAATTTCATTTTTCACATGATAATCTTATCAAGAAATTATCAAGGGATAACTGTCACTGATGTAAGATATTATCATTTGTCTAAGATCATCTCCCTAATTATTAATATGATATCATTTCATTTTGCTGTTGCATTCATCAAAGTTATAAAGATTTGCTTTGAAGGTTAAGAATTTGTTACTGCAAATGGCTGTACATAAAAATAAAAAATATAAAAAATTAATTAAGAAATTTATTGTCACAAATTAAATATTTAAAAAAGCACCTACCTTTGTCAAAATTCTCTGCCATCACATTCAGATATTCAGTATTACGAATTCGTTTAGAAAGTCCGGTCTAATGAAAACAATATTACGCTATTGAAATTACGTATTCTTTAATTGCAATTGTGGGACATTTATTAAAGTGGCTAAGCAAATGGTGTCATACTATAAATAAATGATATTGGTTAAGTAAGTTGATATCATGCGGTATTTGACTTATGAAGCAAAATACAGTAAGTTGATAGCATGCGGTATTTTATCTGATCAATCGTGGTTATATATGAGTGAACATGAAAATCTCATGCATTTACAAGTAAGACCCTAGGACGGACAAGCAACCGGAGAGACATTAAGGCTTTTTTTTAGAAAAAAAAACAACACAAAAGATATAACAGAAAAAATTTGTTCCATACAAGTTCGAGATTTATAGTTTGTAGAGCAATATATTTTTTT
Source organism: Ruditapes philippinarum (assembly GCF_026571515.1). Lineage (NCBI taxonomy): Eukaryota > Metazoa > Mollusca > Bivalvia > Venerida > Veneridae > Ruditapes > Ruditapes philippinarum. The sequence goes on from NW_026863438.1 coordinate 35,808, forward strand.
TAAAAACTGTCGACGAAATATTTCTAGAATAAAACCATGCAAATAAACTTCAATCCTAATACATAATACATGTGAGAATGTTAATTAGAATTGCTTCGTGTTATATCATAGTGGGCATATTGACAATAAAATATAAGTCATTTGTATTTTTATTTCTCTTGGATATGTCTCCTTAAAAATATTTTTGGTTAAAATCATCAGCAATTAATGGTGTATTTTTTTTAGATTTTTTTTTCATTTACGTCACTTAAGACAGACAGACAGACATTTTATTTCAATCAAAAAAACTTATAAGCCCATGATGACATAATACAGCATATTTACAAGATAACGAACAGTGCATATGTTAAAATAAAAACATTATCACAATATAATTATGTCTTTACAGGAGAAGGTCATAATAACAACTTATTCGTTAGAACGTAGAACAATGCAAATATTAATTTATGTTTGTCTTACACTCACGTACTTCTTATCTGTTAAAATGATTGCATGAATTAAATGTTCTGTTCTCGAAATGTTTAGCTACCCAAAATTAATATAATTTACCATGATGTTAATCTATGAAGTAGTGTCACAACAAACATAATTAATATTTACTACATTACATAAATCATTAAACTAAATTAGTTTATCTACATATAACATATGTTAGACATGTGTTTGAGATATATACTTATGCGAATATCAATACATTTCTTATTAAGATGCTTATTACAATACAATATATATTACATATCTATTTTACTTATGACTATACACCTAAATTATCAATATCTATTTAATAATTTATTTGAAAACTTTTAATTGGTATATAGAACTGAATTTCGAATATTAAAGGCATTATAGATATATATTCCAAGGTTTCGAAGAGTGTTCTTATTTTCTGAATTTACAAGTTCAACCAATTTTCGCATACTAGGTCTTATCCAAAAGCGTCTATCAATATACTTTTTTCTTATATCAATAAATAACAAACATTCTAATATAAAATGATATTCGTCTTCAATTTTCCCACATCTTTACACATATTCTTTCATTTAAAGGGATCCTATGTGGCCTAGACCATCTACCAGCTTCTATCTGTAATCTATGAGAAGAGACACGTAAACGGGAAAACGCTTGACAAAATTTTTGAACATTAAAACATTCCAAATAAGGCTGAAATCTAAAAGATGATATTGTATTATAAAATAAAGCCCCTACTGGATTGATTTAGTCTTGCATTCCAGTTTTGAATAAAATGATCATTTAACCTTTGTTTTGTTACAGACAAAAACATCTCAACATTTCCTTTACTCCTGTCAACAAATCCAAGTTGAACATAATAGATTTTTCAATAATGAACACCAATTTACTTTACTAGGATACATGTCTAGATCTGATTTAAGTAAGTCGTAAACTATAACAATATATTTATTTTGTTTCGTTTGTAATATTCTTAGCCAAAATTTTATTGCTTTGTACATTTGTATAGTTTTAAAAAGTAGTTCGACCCTAATTCACCATAAATGAAGTCATTCTGTGTAGTTTTCTTTACACCTAATAGTTTTTTTACAGAATTGTAAATGTACTCTCTCAATCGTTAAATCATTGCGAAACAGCATACCCCGGAACAATAATTTTAATATTGGAGCTACAAGCTTATCAAAAAAATTCCTAATTTATGTTTTGGGGTATATAAGTAAACTTATACAAATATTTCTCTAATTTGAAAAAAGCCTTCTGGGCTTGACCAGATAATATTTTTTTTGTGCTGTACTTAATGATCCTCCTGTTTGTAAACACAATACCTAAATAACAAAATGTTTTAACAATTTCGATTGGCTCATGATTAAAATAAAAATACAGTATTACAAGAATTATAACCACCTTTCTTAAATATTCATTACTTTAGTTTTCGCGAAACATTTACTTTGAGTTTCCATTGCATACAATAATCATACAATAAATTAATACTACGTTGCAAGGATTCAGCTGAATTTGCAAAAATAACAATGTCATCAGCATATAATAACATGAATATTTTAAACGTATTTACATCAATTCCATCCGCTTTATTATGAATAAATAAATCCTCTAAATCGTTGATTAACATAGAAAATAAAAATGGTGATAAACACTCACCCTGTCTTAAGCCTAGTGCGCATGCGTAGTCATCACTTAAGTTATTGCAAAACTTAACTCTAGATTTAACTGAATCGTAAATAGACTTTATTATGTTTAATATATTTCCTCTTAATCCTAAATGAATAATTTATACCAAAGACTTTCTCTTACAATATAATCAAATGATTTTGTGTAGTCAACAAATAAAGTAAAAAGTTGCTTCCCTTGATTAAGTACATGAGTAATTAAACCATTTAAAACAAAAATATTGTCAACTGTGCTCATATTAGCCCGAAATGTGTCTTAAGCAATACAGTGTTTAGTTGTCCCTTTCAATTTCACACTTTATTCCATTTTCAACTTGTTTGCTTTCTTACAATTGTATAGAATTTCTTAAAGTATTGCATGTGCACATGTAAACAAAATAAGTATCCGCTGGTTGTATTCGCTGCGTTAGCAGTGAATACAGTTCTATCACAATTTGCGGGATTTCAATAGAAGAATGGGTACCGAACAACGCAAAGTAGTTCTACACAGATTTTCTTGTCACACACAAGTGATAAGATTTTGAATTGTCAGTAGTTCATTTTTGATTTTGTTATTTCTATCGTATATTATTTGCATGTTTTCAGGATATAATCAGTAAAAAATATCATTAGTATTCATTCGCGTTAACTTTGCGTAAGGATGTAGTTCGTACCAAAACAAAGTTTTCGACGCTATATTTGTATGTGAAAGCTGATCTCATCATTTTCTAAAAGTAGGTACAGAAAACTTACCAATATTATTTGAACTTAATGTAATCTGTTTTGGAATTCTTATTTGGATTTCATGATGTGTAACAGTGTTGATAATTCAGGTGTCTTAATATATTTTTGTTTGTTTGAGTTGTTTCCCTTGTTTTCCCGCAATATCACTAGTTTTGTCTATGTTTAAGCGGCTTTGTTTGTAAAAAGTTCAAAGTGTTCTTAATTTATTGGAAATATGGATTATTGATAGTTGGTCAGTATTATTTTGAGTTGCATTTGGGTTAAATTAGTGTTTTATAGAGTGTATGTCATAGATGATTTTTTAATTAAGTAACGAGTGTGGTCTGATTTGAAATGTCATCAGTTTTCGTGATTTGGAACCTTTGAGAATTGTTTTCAGAAAAATCCGTTAATCTAGCTCTCTGTTTACTTAATCTCACAATTTATTCATATCACTTTGCACATTGTGTTTATTATATTTTGCAGAAGTTACAGTAGAGAGGGAGAGAGAGTTTGACAGTATGCGTGTTTGAAGAAGATAATGCTTTTTTGGTACATTCAATTCCACGAACTGGTGAGTTTAGAATTTATTTATGATTATGATGTATTTTATAATAACTTCATTAAATGAACTTATGATTGTGGCGGCCAAGAAAGCATATAGCTATATTATAAGTTAATATACCTACAGGTTAAGTAAGCTGTTCAATGTGTTGTAATAGCCTAATTAATTTGGCGTGAACGGTTTGACCCATTTTACAGATTTTTTTTTCTTACTGTCAAACCGTTACGCCTAATTTTAACTGTCATTTTTACGCACGGAAAATCTACCGGTAACACTATCGATAATTTGGACTGATTTTTACTGCTTAAACCTGAAAGTAACTTCAATTACCTCTAAAGATCAATAGAATATAAATTTTAGTACTAACTTCTCCTAGAAAAAATATTAGATTGTACCTGTCTTAACGCATACATGCGATTTATTTCAAATTTGTACTGTCTACTCTATCTTCGGCGGGCATGTTATGACGTCATCGTAAAAAATCGATTCCGTGAAAGCTGGTAGTAGCTACCAGTGTGTCTAGCAGGTAAGTGTGGGTTACGCATGAAGATTAAATTAAACAAAATATCGGGGGAAATAAATCTATCCATTATTTTTTAATAAATGTGTGCATTATTCAATACTATTGAAAAGTATCATTGTATTTAACCTAAAATGCAATGGTCGCAAATAGGCTCCGTACAAGTACTGTTGTTTAATATTTTTTAAATATTTTAATACATGTACTCAACATTTATCAATTGGTGGTTTGCCTTCTTGTTTACTGCTAATGACTGCCAAATGTCACTCTCGGATAAAATACTGACTTCATTTATACATGCATATTTATATGACAATTAAGAACGTAAAAGAAATATTGAAGGAAACTATTTGAAATACACTTCAAATTATTCAGTATTTGTACAAATAATATTTCAAGAGCTCTTTTTCACCGATTGCCGATATATTATACCATATTAAACCTATTGATAAAGTTAAATGTCTTCTTGACATACTTTATTAATTTACTAAAAAGGAACTTTATTGTGATCCAGCCATATGCTGTGTAACTATAAAGGAAGGATCACATATTTTAATTGAAATAAATTTTAAGTAGAAGATATTAAAAAAATAGTCATTGAGAAGATCAGAATTTTCAAATGAACAGATTAAGAGAGTTATAAATGTGTAGGTGTATGTCTTGTTGTTTCATACTGTTTTGGTGACACTTTTGTTTGTGTCCCTTGTTGTTTTCTCGTCTATGGTAAGTATCTTCCCTTTGCCCCTAGTTTTATTTCTTTATTTCGCCCCCTCCCCCGAATTTCCTATCCCCTTCCCCTGTGCTCGTTAACTTAGTGGTCCTGTTTCATACTGTTTTGGTGACACTTGTTTGTGTCCCTTGTTGTTTTTTCGTCTTTGGTAAGTATCTTCCCTTTGCCCCTAGTTTTATTTCTTTATTTCGCCCCCTCCCCGAATTTCCTATCCCCTTCCCCTGTGCTCGTTAACTTAGTGGTCCTATTAATCATTCATTTATTTATTTTCTTTGATTTCCTTCTCAGTTACATTTTAGTGATAAGCCTGACCGTGCTCTCCCTTGCGCCCTGTCCCGTTTTAATTTAGGATCCTCCTGGGCTCCTTGCCAATGGTTCATGTTCCTGGGTCGTGTGGGGGTTGCGTTCATTGAACGCCGCCTTTCCTTGTTCATCTTGTTTATCATATTGTATACATGTATACCGAACCGTAACAAACAGATAATGATTATCAATACAAGGTTCGGCAAGCAAGCAAAGAAATGTAAAGAAACAGAAAAAACTTATCCACATTCATGTATCCACCCTCCAAAAAAACCCACCAAAAACGCCTGAAACTGCAAAATCGAAACATAAATACACAGGAGTGCCAAAGACGGCTCTGGTAGGTGCAAGTGCTCCCTTTCGCCGGTTTAAACAGAATTGATCACTTAAACATAATAATGTTGAAATTTTTAATCAACATCCACAGATGTGTACATAATACGGCGGTAATCATGGAACTTTCAATGTGACACATTCGAGGTGCCGTTCAACGGGAACTAGATAACATGGAATTTTTAATGGGTATCAGAGGCACGGAAGTGTCACATTGAAGGTTCCATGATAACCGCCGTATGAACACATCTGCGGATGTTTCTAAATTCAAAATTTTACTATTTCATGTTTAAATGTTGAATTCTGCTTAAGCCGGTGCTAAGGGGCGTGGACGGTAACTTGCACTTTCCAGTACCGTCCATGAACAGGCTCAATCAAACCGAGCCTGCAACATTTTCAATTTTGCCGTGTTGGGCTTTCTTTAGGGATTCTGTTTTTATCTATTTTATGATCACATCCGTGTTATTTGTGCCGTGTGGCGGCTGTAAAAAGTCTCCCCGTACATTTAATCAATGATGTTATATTTTCGATCCTTGAAGATCGTTCAGCACGACATTATTGTTGTGCTTGTGGTATTTTTAGTTTCAACTTTTCGGCATTTTCTAGTTGGGTGGTTCCAATATTCCTACTTGAATAATGTTGAATCACCCTTAGGATATGTTGCCTGCTTTTTAAATTTGTAATTTGTCTTTTGACGTCTTATCTGTGATACGCAGGCTTCATAACCTCTGATCCCCTTTCAAAATTCCTTTTTATTTAGTTCTGCCCATTGTATTCTCGTTTAGGGCACACGCTTTTTATATGCCCGAAAGAATTTCGGACATATTATGTTATACCCCCTGGCGTCCGTCCGTCCGTCTGTCCGTCCGTCCGTCCGTTAGCAATTTGGTTTCCGGAGCATAACTGAAGTTCCATTTGGCCCACAATATTCAAACTTCATAGGATGATTGTCCATATTGGGTAGAAGACCCCTATTGATTTTGGGGTCATAAGGTCAAAGGTCAAGGTCACTATGACCTTAAAACTGAAAACGTTAGCAATTTGGTTTCCGGAGCATAACTTAAGTTCCATTTGGCCCACAATATTCAAACTTCATAGGATGATTGTCCATATTGGGTAGAAGACCCCTATTGATTTTGGGGTCATAAGGTCAAAGGTCAAGGTCACTATGACCTTAAAACTGAAAACAGTTTCCGGAGCATAACTTAAGTTCCATTTGTCCTACAGTGTTCAAACTTCATAGGATGATTGTCCATATTTGGTAAAAGACCCCTTTAGATTTTGGGGTCACAGGTCAAAGGTCAAGGTCACTATGACCTTAAAACTGAAAACAGTTTCCGGAGCATAACTTAAGTTCCATTTGGCTCACAGTGTTCAAACTTCATAGGATGATTGACGATATTGGGTAGAAAACCCCTATTGATTTTGGGGTCACAAGGTCAAAGGTCAAGGTCACTATTACCTTAGAACTGAAAACAGTTTCCGGAGCATAACTTAAGTTCTATTTGGCCCACAGTGTTCAAACTTCATAGGATGATTGTCCATATTGGGTAGAAGACCCCTATTGATTTTGGGGTCACAAGGTCAAAGGTCAAGGTCACTTTTACCTTAGAATTGAAAACAGTTTCTGGGACATAACTTAAAGTTCCATTTGGACCACAATATTGAAACTTCAAAGGAGGATTGTTATTTGAAGGAGGTAATACTTTATTTTAGTCCCATGTCTAACAAATGCTTCATCTTTACTAAAAAAAAAAAAAAACACTTTCGGGCATATAATGCTCCGCCTAGCGGTGCTCTTGTTATTACTTGGGGACCATACGCCGCTTTTCATGGAATGGCACGGAAGTGTCACATTGAAGGTTCCATGATAACCGCCGTATGAACACATCTGCGGATGTTTCTAAATTCAAAATTTTACTATTTCATGTTTAAATGTTGAATTCTGCTTAAGCCGGTGCTAGGGGGCGTGGACGGTAACTTGCACTTTCCAGTACCGTCCATGAACAGGCTCAATCAAACCGAGCCTGCAACATTTTCAATTTTGCCGTGTTGGGCTTTCTTTAGGGATTCTGTTTTTATCTATTTGGTGCCTTTTGCGACAGTCGTTCCAACATTTCTCCCATCTGTCTTACATTGTTATGCTATTCAACATCTAAATAACGGTCACTAAATTTCCGCTTGCTGCGTTTTTATCATAAACCCCGTCAAATCTGTGCGACAATTGTATTTTAAGGAGGACTGTCTGAAATTCCATTTTATAGTTTGAAATTTTAAGATTTTTTTTTCAGAGTTTTAAAGTTATTTTTGGTTGTTTTGAACTTCTTCCCATACACAACCGTCCTCAATTTCTTTTAAAGATAATTAACTAGAAATTGATATGGAGTGTAATATAAATTGAAATTCTTCTTTGCTTCATCATGTATAGTATAATTATAATTCATTAAGATGTACCTACAATTACATTGTATTTTCGTAAGTGGGAAATCATGGCAGGGTTATAAAATAAAAAGGTAGTTCAGAAATTTCACCTAATGATCACAGATGTTAAAAAATCCAACTTAATAATATCTTATTTGACAATTTAAACGGACTTAAATGCAGTATGATCTGACATCGGACATCATAAACTATTTAATTTCTAAGTAAGGTTATCAAAATCTCCTTTACACATTCTCTTTAATGCTGAAATATTTGTGTGTGAATAAAAGAGTTATTCCTGCAATAATTCATATAAATAACATAAAAAAATTGTATAATAAAGCTTGGCAAATACAATCGATTGCCGAGGATACCTGTGTTACACCATGGATTTAACAATTTTACCATGACACCGCTTTCCAATATGGCCGCTTTCAATAATTTTCAACGATTAAAAAATTAAAGTGGAATATTTAGACTTCTGTTCGACTTTTAAGTATGATAATTTGGAACCTTGCATAAAAAACGATTCTCTTTCAGGTAATGCAGACCGTTTCTTTGAAACTTTTCTAGTTTTCGCTCCCAACAACTTCTAATTGGGAAGCGTCCGTGCATAAAAATGCAGTTCGTGGTTGGACTTGGAAAAAGACAGCGCCCGTCCAAAATTATCTTGGTGTCTCTTTGACAAGTCTAATTAGTTGGACTATGTGTTGTAAATATTTAATACACCGGTAAACACTTTCAGAACTAGCAGACGAGAGGCTTTTCTTATCAGTAGTTTTAGGAATAAAGATAACCGGTTGTTTTCTCACTGTATAAATTGTATGTAAAATGGTCTGCAATGTGGTAGGGTTAACTGTTCATTTGAATACTTTGTGGAGTCAAAAGATGTGTTGAGGAATATACTGTGATGAAGCTAAGATCCAACGTTTGCTATTGGTGTAATACATTTTAAAAGCGGACATTTAATCAGAACAAACTAGCGGTTTTGTTTAAGCATAAGAGGTATCAATTTTACTCGAAGATTAGGGAAGCAACTCGTATTTTTTCACTTGATATACCTCGGTTATTTACGTAGATCATATAGAAACTGTGAATGGGTTTATTGTAATTGACCATAAATTTGGAGGTTTTTATTTAAATGATAATTATGCATTTCAGACAAAGGAAATTGATTTAACTCTATTTTTATGTTGATGTAATTTGTTTAATTTCAGAGTGTTGGTTGCCTCGATTTCATTGACTCGATGATTCATTCTCTGATTTATGATTGTTGATTGAATGTTCTAATGATCAATCAACTTATTGATTTACTGATTGATTGGACATGTCATGGAGCTTAATATAGATGGAGAAGTAACTTAGACGTCATACAGTTAAATTCAGTATTATTGGGGTTGTTCTTGTACAAGTTATCATGTGTTTCGGGATTTTCCAAGATTTGATGCATCCTGGGTAATAGTAGCCAAAATACCGCCATATTCAATTCCAAGAGGAACATTGACAAAAAAAGACGAAGCATTTTCTACTTACATAAAGAAGCAATAGTTATTTATGTAAAAACGTACCATACACACTTTTCCACACAGATATTTCTAAAAAAAAAAACAATGTCGGCAATGTAAACAGTAGTTCATGGATAACGCCGAAGTTTAACGAGAGTGCGAGAATCGGGGGCTAGTGGGAAAACCCGATTATCACCGAAGCGCACTGTGGATCTGAATCTGACTATCAACTATTTTCTGAGCTTCCTATCCATTGTATATATATCTGTGGACATGTAAGACGAATATATGTGAACTGTAAGATGTTGAAATGTGCCGAGTTGTTTGTTTAGATGAGAAATACACAATTTTTGGAGAAACTTTTTGTTTGAATGATAAAGTTATAAACACTTTTTGTAAATGAACATCAGGCTACCATTTTCATAGTTATGGCAGGGCTTCCATTAATGGAAGTTTGTGAGTCTTTTCACTCCATGAATTTGGCTTGTGACTTCCAAAATGTAATGCTTTTTTCTTCTTTACCAATATTTTGTTACTTCCAATGTCAAGACATTTTGCAGTCTTTGACTTCCAAATTTTGGATCTTAATGGAAGCCCTGAATGCCAGTGGACCTACATGTTTCACCTAAATTGTATTGGAAATATGTGAAAAACTTCCTTTTAAAAAGTTTCTAGCTGAAGTTAAGCAGAGAAATCATTGGATACCTCAGAATATTGCTATGTTGTTAAAAAAATTCCAAGCCTTATGGTCACATTTTCATGGAAAAATTCGAAGAAAGGAAAATAGATTGTCAGGTGTATAGATTTCCAGTCTGCTTATCATTTACATACAATCTGGAAAACTTCAGTAGTGTCACTGGGGTCAAACTTAATCCTGTCTAATTGTAAAAAGTACTATTTTTTTGTTTAAAGCATAAAGTTTAATGCATATATGTATTATAATAAAAATTAGATATATGTATGGATATTGTGTGTAAACAAACATGTGAAAACCCTGGAACATCATTGCTAAAGCAATATTGTTAGGTACAATACCATACATTTGATAGGCAAGAAAGGTACGGTAAAAATATCATTTACTATAGATTTAGGATGCAAGAAAAGATAAAATATCATTCCTCGCTTCTTACAAAAAGTGCCATATCGCTTTTATATTTATATTAATGTTTACTGCATAAAACACTTTCTAACTTTTCATTTTTAGCTAGACTATACAAAGTATATGGAGAGCCGTCCTACTTGCCCCGGCGTCCGCGTCCTTATTCAGATTAAAGTTTTGGTTTTCTAGCACCACTATTTTCAGATTTATCTCCCCTTGAACTTAGAATTTTACTTAAAAAATATTATTTTCTATCGTTATTTCCTTATTTCTTAAGGGATCAACTTCATACTTCAAATATATGTTCCTTATCATCAACCACATCTTATGTGACAAGGTTCATTACTCTAGCACCAATTTTCAAATTTATCTCCTCTTGAAGATAGAATTTTCCTAAAAAAGTTATTTTTAGCTCGACTATTCGATTAGAAAAAGTAGAGCTGTTGTAGTCACCAGTGCGTCAGTGTTGTTGTCGGCGTCTGTGTCAGCGTAGGTGTAATAACTTATGTTAAAGTTTTTGTAATATCTCAAATATCAAAGTCTATTGATATATGGCTTTGAAACTTTGCACACTTGTTCACCATCATGACCCAACCTGTAAACAGGAGGAGATAACTGGATCAAGCATTTTGACAGAATTATGCCCCTTTTCTGACTTAGATTTTATGTTATTTAATTAAAGTTTGCATACCACCTCATATATTTTCAATATACTATTGACATCTGGCTAGGAACAAGTTGAAATTTTATACTCTTCTTTGAGAGCATAATAGGACTCTCTTCAAGGCCTATAACAGTAACATGGATTTAAAGGAAAATTTGGCCCTTTTGTTAATATTTAACATTACCAAGGCTCTTTTTCTATCAAGCACTTAGAATGGTAGAGCGTTGCTGTCCTACCGACAGCTATTATTTACTGTTACTTATTTATTTCTTAAGGGATCAACTTCATATTTCAAATATATGTTCCTTATCATTAACCAAATGTTATGTGACAAGGTTGTAAACGCTAGCACCAATATTGCAAGAATTACCTCCCCATGAACTTAGATTTTTTTTTACTTGAAAAATATTATTTTTTACTATGACTTTTTTAGTTTCAAAGGCATCTACCTCTTACTTCAATTACATATTCCTTATCATCAATTACATCTTATGTGACTAGGTTCATAATTTACTCTTAAAGCAATATTTTCAGGTTAATATCCCTTTGAACTTTTTTTAAAGAAATATTATAAGTAATTTAATTTACTTTTTAGCTCACCTGAGCAATGCTCAGGGTGAGCTATTGTGATGGCCCTGTGTCCGTCGTCGTGTCTCGTCAACTTTTAACATAAACAACATCTCCTCTGAAACCAATGACTGCACATCGACCAAACTTTACAGAAATGATCCTTGGGTGGGCCCCTTTCTAAGTTGTTCAAATGGTTCCGGTCTGTTGCATATGTAGGTCATAGGGCCAGAAATGGATTTCAAAAAAACACAAATTTAAAAAATCTTCTTGTCTGAAAGTACATGGGCCAGAGCTTTTGATTTTTGGTATATGGTATCATCTATGGGTCCTCTACCAAAGTTGTTCAAATTTTGTCCCTAGTGTCAAAATTGGCCCCGCCCTGGGGGGGGGGGGGGTCATAGGTTTTTCCTTATATGTATATAGTAAAATCTAAAAAAAATCTTCTTCTCTGATTTGGCAAAGGCTACAGATTAGATATTTGGCATGAAACATTGTGTAATAGACCTCTATCAAGATTGTTCAAATAATGGCCGGGGGGTCATTGATTCTCATTACATACATATAGTGAAAACTTGAAAAATCTTCTGGTCTGAAAGTAAATGGCCTAGAGCTTTGATATTTGGTCTATGGTATCACCTATAGGTCCAAAACCAAACTTGTTCTAATTTTGTTCCTACAATTAAAATCGGCCCGCCCTGGGGGGTCATTGATTTTCCCTATATATGTATATAGTGAAAACTTAAAAAATCTTCTTTTAAAGAACCCAAAAGAGCTAGAGCTAAGATATTTAGCATGAAACATCTTCTAATGGTTGTCTACCAAGTTTGTTGAAATAAAAGCCCTGTGGTCAAAATTGGCCCCGCCCTAGGGGGTCATTGATTTTCCCTATATGCATATAGTAAAAACTTAAAAAAATTTCTTTTAAAGAATGTAAAGAGCTAGAGCTAAGATATTTAGCATGAAATATGTTTTAATGGTTGTCTACCAAGTTCGTTCAAATAAGAGCCCAGGGGTCAAAATTGGCCCCGCCCCGGGGGTCATTCATTTTCCTTATATGCATATAACAAAAACTTAAAAGATCTTTTTTGATGAAAAAATCAAATAGCTAGAGTTTAGATACTAAGCATGAAACATCTTCTAGTGAGTGTCTTCATAGTTTGTTCAAATAAAAGCCCTGGGGTCAAAATTGCCCCGCCCCAGGGGTTATTCATTTTCCTTATATGTGTATAGCAAAAACTTAAAAATCCTCTTCGAAAAAACCTGAATAGCTAGAGTTCTGATATTAAGCATGAAACATTGTCTAGTAAGTGTCTACAAAGATTGCTCAAATAAAAGCCCTGGGATCAAAACTGGTCCTGCCCCAGGTGTGTCATTGTTTTTAACTATATGTGTAAAGAAAAAAACTTGAAAAAACCTTCTTTTAAAAAACCCAACAAGCTAGACCTTTGTTCAAGTTTGTTCAAATAAAAGCCATGGGGTTTAAACTGGCCCCGCTCCGGGGGCCTATATACAGGTGAGCGTGTTTGGGCCATCATGGCCCTCTTGTTTATATTTCTTATCATTACACATATGTTGTGTGACAAGCATGACTATTTCCAGAATTACCCCCCCCCCCCCCTCCACCTTGAACTTATTTATGGAATTTATGTAAACAAATGTTCGTAGTTTCATAGTTTTGTCTTCCATACCAACTTATCTCAGCCTCTTGATATTTGGTATACAGTATTGACATGGTCCCATACCGTCGGATTTGATTTCAGGTCTGTCGCTCACCAAGCCCCGTTTACCGTTAAATTTTCAACATTAATGGTCAATGGTAGGAAATTTTTGTGACAGATTTTTAGCAACTACTTATCATAGGCTCTTGATATTTGACAAACAGCATTGACACATGGTCTTATACTGTGGGATTTGATTTCAAGTCTTTCACTCATCCGCTTCCTGTTAACTGACTTATTTAAATTTTCCACATTAATGGTCAGTGGTAAATATTTTTCAAAACATTACAGCATCATGATATTTGGTATAGAAATGCAACCCGACCTTTTCTGTCTTTGACCCATTTTTTTTTTTAAATTTTGAAATCATTCATTTATTATTGTTGAAATCTACTTATAATACCTTTAAAATACCATGTTCCCAGTGCTTTTTATTTACATGCTTAAGTTGTTCTTAACATACACAAAACAAACTTGTACATTCCTTTATTAGAAATTGTCTTTTTTTAATATAACCAGGCACAAGTGACAAGATAATACTTATTTATATGCTATTATCATTGTGGACACAAACTGTAAATTTTTGATAGCAAAATATATAATACATCATATATAGCAAAAACTTAAAAATCTTCTTCAAAAAATCTGAATATCTAGAGTTCAGATATTAAGCATGAAACATTTTCTAGTAAGTGTCTACAAAGATTGTTCAAATAAAAGCCCTTGGGTCCAAACTGGCCCTGCCCCAGGTGTGTCATTGTTTTTAACTATATGTGTAAAAAAAAACTTGACCAGCTAGACCTTAGATGTTTAGCATGAAACATCTTCTAATGGGTGTCTACCAAGTTTGTTCAAATAAAAGCCCTCGGGTTTAAACTGGCCCCGCTACGGGGGCCTTTATACAGGTGAGCGACTTCAGGGCCATCATGGCCCTCTTATTTATCAATATTGCAATTGGTTTTAAAGCTGTGTTTTCTTTAATATGGATATTATTGAATCATCCTTGACATCAGTATTCTCATTTTTTTAGCTCACATTAGCAAAAGCTCAGCTATTACAGACAGTCAAAGATTCCTGGTCTGTCCATCATCCATATTTCAATAATGTCATATTAAACTACTCAGTTTGAAAACGTCAAAAATTCTCATTTACTGTGTGCAAGAACGCTTAAAATCAATTTGGTCTTTTGCATGATAAGGTCACAGTAGGTAAAAAAAGATTAGATATTACAACCATCCTTTTCTCTTATTGTCCCATTTTGCTTGTTTTGCATTATTAAAGCCATTTCCTCATGCTCCCATTCCATTTGTAATGTTTCTTTGCAAAAAAGTAAATAACAGACTTTTAAAATTTATTTTTGACTGTTACAGGCTAATTAAAAATATTATACTCAAACTATTAAAAGTACTTTTTTTGTATTTTTTTAATCTCAGAAATTTTTAAAATTAAAGTATTTTACAAAAATACCTATATTTTCTTCTTAAATTTCATGAAATTAACATGTTCCAAGTTTCACTTTTCATCAAAACTGAAATGCTTTAGCTAGGTAATCTGTCTGTCATTACATTTGAAGCTTATGTAGCAATATAGTATTCTAGGTATTGTTACTGTATATATATTCATTATAACATAATTCTCTCATCATGTTAAGGATCTAGTCATGAATGTACTGCATGCATTCATATTTTGGATGTATATTTTATTGTACCACTTAGATAATGTAATAAAGTTGTTCTCATTCAGTTTATTCTTATTTCTTTCCGTCTTTCAATGTAATATTCAACAACCAGTGTTAAATAATGTCTCTATCAGATTAATAATAATTCAGTGGCCCATATTCCTTTATTCGTTACAATTGCAACGTTTTTAGTAAGACACATATTTATTTATAATGCGCAGCGAATACATCAGTGCTTTCAGCGCTTTGATTTATTTACTCGTCCGAAAGTTAGCACAGATGATGCAGAATCTTTAGAATAGTGTTATCTTCTGGTCGAAGGCTATTATAATCACTCATATCGTGATCTAGAAAACTATGTAAACAAAACACAAGAATCGGAAGTAGAACTGATATTATAACTTCCTTCAATAAAGATTACCATGAAAGACTACATGGTGGTAAAGTGTTGATAAACTCCCTTTTTGCATGCATTATTCATAATACTAACCATTGTACTGTAGTCTAATTTATTGATAACTGCTTGATTTCAGCTAAACCCGCTGTATGGGTCACGAAAATAGTTCTTCTTTTATTAATGCGCGAGTTATTCTAAAGTCACGAAAAACTTTTGATCTGTTAATAAAAATGTTTTGTTTAATGGGGAAATATTTATTTCCTGCTTATAATTTCTATGAATTATTGAGCTTACTCCTTAATTATAGCATAATTTGCTGTCCTACTTTTTCGACAGCGGTAAATTGTTTCAGCAGTTATTTGCATAATTGCGCAATAATACTACGGGGCTACAGCGTTTTTACCAATCAAATACGTTTATATTTTAACTTGGATAACTTAATTTGAAATTGAAAAGGCTAAATATGGAAGTTTTTAAGATATCAT
The DNA here is from genome assembly GCF_026571515.1 of Ruditapes philippinarum. Lineage (NCBI taxonomy): Eukaryota > Metazoa > Mollusca > Bivalvia > Venerida > Veneridae > Ruditapes > Ruditapes philippinarum. The sequence goes on from NW_026863438.1 coordinate 51,654, forward strand.
GACGAAATATGGGAGTTTCATAGGATCAAATTCATGTACTATTTCGTGGGCTGTTATTCGGTTGAGGACACATTGCGCGATTGTAGCCGACGAAATCCCATGTGTAGATGACATAGCTCTGAACGCGCCTGAGGGCGCATCCATCGCAAAAACGAGTGTCCCATTTTAAATCAGTTTAAATGCTACATAAATTAACTAAGTATAGAGTAAAATTTGTGTTTATTTGATAACTAACATACAATGTAGTAGATAATGTTCTACCAAAAATGTTTTCGATTGCAGAAGTCTTATATTGAAATAATGATGTCACAAGATGAACGTATTTTACGTGACAGTGCTTATTAACAATGCATACATGTTCAAAATAATACGTAAAGTTCAATATAAAAGTAGTTAAAGGAATTTTAGAAAGTGATAATTTGGAAACCATACATTTTTTCCTTTATAATTTCGGATATTTCTACAATTACAGATAAAAAATAATCAATATGGGATTTTTGCCATGAAAACCTCGTAGCACTCAATGGAAATAAGAGGAATCCTTTCCTGATATTACTCAAGTCTAAACGTCTTTTAGTTAATTATAATTTTATTGCAAATTTATTATACATGTAAGATATTAATAACATAACAATAAATGTACATAAAAGTATAGTGCAAATGATGTTGAAATCTTGAACTTAACAGCCACAGATGCCGTAAAAATACGGCGGTAATCATGTAACTTGCAATGTGACACATTCGAAAGCCGTTTAAGGAAACAATTTTCAGCGCTTTTGTGCTAGGAAAGAGTTTTTCTTTTTCTGTTCATTTAAAATACTACTTAATGCATGATACTTTTTAAAAGACGTCATGCTTACGAAATCCATCTACTCTTCAATAATTTATAAATTTTCAACCATATTAGTAAATGATTCAAATGATTTTGAAGTACGTAAGTAAGTAAATAAGTAAGTAAATAAGTAAGTAAGTAAGTGTAAGTAAGTAAGTAAGTAAGTAAGTAAGTTAGTTAGTAAGTCTAAGTAAGTAAGTAAGTAACTATGTAAGTAAGTAAGTAAATTAGTTAGTTAATCAGTTAATCAGTTAGTTAGTTAGTTAGTTAGTTAGTTAGTTAGTTAGTTAGTTAGTTAGTTAGTTAGTTAGTTGGTGTGTTCCTGAGTTCTATTGACGGGCTATTATTTATTTTATCTTAGCTGAAAAAAAGGTAGTAAGATATATAAATACTTTAAAGATAACAGTTTATAGCAAGCAAACTGAATTCATTTAAAGGAGGACCTTTTTCTGCGTCTAAAATGCAAAAAAAAAAGAAAAAAAAAGAAAAAACAAGTGACTTTATTTCCAAAATAACTGTCAAAACTGACATTTTATGTATGTTATTGAAATTGATATTTTGCTGGTGAAATAAATTCTATATAATATACATGTTTGTATTTTATTTTTGTATTGTAAATACTTTTAAACGGATGTACATGTGTGTTATCAAAGAATTTATAGCAAGCAAACTGAATTCATTTAATTTAACACTTCTTATTACTTTTCATTTTCAAATATTATATTTGTATGATTTCAAAGACAGGAAGCGAGACACAAGCATAATCCAATGAAAAAAAAACTGACGAAATAGGACAGGCAATAAAATCGTTCGGCCATTGTACTCATTAAATTTGGATCGACCATTGAACTCGTTTTTTAAAAAGATGTACGACTTCGTTATGCAACTTTACAAAGGATGGAAATTGTTCATGACGGGCAAACATGCAATTGTGCACAAGATGTCAATCGCTTATTTTGCTCAAAATGCGTTTCTTCTACTGAAAACAACGCATTTTAGTACCTGTTCGCCTATTGTACTCATAAGCCAAAACAACTTTTTCGACTTTCAAGCCTAAACAGAGAGAGCTACAAAGTAACCAATAACAGAACAGGGCGCGGTTTTTATTCAAGGGTTTCGTGCGGCCTAGTTTTACATATAAATTTAACGTAAGCTGTATACTTACCTCAATTTTATTTCTTTTACCGAGCGTTTAAGCCGCCATTTTATGAGCCCATTGTACGATTTTGGTCACGTGATCATCCGCAGTGGATCTGGATTTTCAATGCTAGATATATACATGCCAGTGACAATAAATTCATTAAAGAAATATAGCGAAATACCTCCTATGTATGTGTCAACAGAAATGCATGTGTACGAGTATACTTATAACCACTATTTCAAAGCCACACAAGGTGACAAACACAATATCAATACAGGTTATGGTCAGTTACAGGGTATATTTTGTATCCATTCATCAATCAAAGTATGTGGACAATTCCCCAATGACATTTTGTTTGTATGGGCCTGACTTGGCATCATACCCTGTAACTGACTACTTTAGCAAGGAGGAGAATCACGCCGTTCGTTACCCAAACAAACAAGATGGCGGATGCGGCCAAAAAGTTGGTTTTTCCCTTTTTTTTCTCTCGGAAATTCGTGATGTTCTGATGTAAAGGTACATATAACAACCTTCTCCACACTTTTCCTGGCACACAGGATTTTATTTCATGATGTTTCGTCCCGTACTTCATCTGAAATGCGCGTCACCAGATTCGAAGCGAGAGAATTTTCCACCGGTTTGATCGTGGTAACGTACGGCTTTTTCTCTAAAATTCACTGTTTCTTTTACATATATGTATATTAACTGAAACCACTGACATTAAAAAGTTGTAATATGTCGTCATCTAAGCATACATGTCCATTCTGGCTAGATTTACTGCTGTAAATATTAATATCGGGGCATTTTCCGGAAATGATAACGTATGGCGCACAAAATATCAATGATAACGTACGGCGCAATTTACTACTTGGTGGATTTCCATTTATCAGCTGATAATGAATTATTTTTATGTAGGAAATGATAGATATCTGAAAAAATGTCTAAAATCATTCCTAACAAATTTTTGATAAGGAAATCTTAATGTTTGAACCACGTCAAACATTTACAAAACGAAAAGTGATTGTGACTAGCTTACACCCAGATGAGATGAGCCTGTGTTTATTCAATCTGGTCGCTCATTGAAAGAAAAATACATAACAGAGAATAATGAATGAGTGTAGGTTCTATAATGAATTTATTGAATGACTAAGAAAATAATATTATGCGAAAAACTTAAAAGAATTTAGTAAATAAGAAATGTTCTGTTTATTTGTCGGGCGGTTAATATTGAAACGATACCATTTAGCGTGACGTTGTTCCACTATGACGTCAGATATATTTACGCGACATAGCCTTACAGTTTGTTTGTACGAAATCTGCTGTGGTCATAGTATTATTAGCTCTTACATTTGGTTTGCTATTGATAATCATGGCCATGCAACTACATAGTAAGGTAAAGAAGCAGACGCTTGTTTTGGTTGAGTCTATTATGTTTTGTTTAGGGGGTGAGTTGTCAATTCATTTGTAAATAAGATTGTTATATGTCTAATAACGGAATAATTTTAATGAACACGAAATTAGTTCACACCTTTATGTGTATTGATAACGTGATGGTTTAAGCCATTGAAAACACATCAATGTTATTACAATCAGGCAGAGAAAAAGTTTGCAAAGAGTAAATCGATAATCTTTATGTAGCAAACAAACTTTGAATTGCAAGTATTTTTTCACATCTTTTCGGCAGGATAAACTGTCCGAGGAGGGCCAGGCATTTTCGTATCGTAAAATGGCTGCCATTTACAGTATCAAGTGATTATCCCAAGCACCACCACGACTTATGTATTATTTTTCTTGTTTATTATAGTAGACAGTAGACATTTTATTTTATTCTAATAGGCTTTAAAGCCGATGAGGACATAAAAAATGCACAATAACGAACTGTTCATATAAACATAATATCAAAAATCATGAAAAAGTTTGGAGAAGATCAATTTTGATTGATAAAGTAAATACCAGCCGAAATTTTCTTAAGGAGTTACATAATGAACATTTTCAAAATTGATCTTTAAACCAGTAACTTATAGGTCTCTTGTATATACATATACATACACACATATACATGTACATACATACAAAAAACATACATTACATGAACCATTAATGCAAAATTGTTGTATATTAATCGATTTTTAACACATAAACGCAATTACCATATGTTTATACACATATCCTAAAAAATGAAGGTCCCTTCGCATCAATTGCGGATTTCATAATTGTAAATGAAAGGAACGTCATAATTTGATCAAAACAATTACATGCAAGAATTTGCCTATCATATTCTGGCGTTTTTTTTCCACAAACGCCCCAACAAAAACAATAATTTCTGTAAAAAAAGTATTGCAGGTATCAGCAATAAAAGAGTGACATTGGAATTTGCTTATTAATTTCTAGTGTTAATTATAAAGTTTCAAATCGGATTTGGATTTCGATGTTTTTATCCATGCCGAAAACCCGTCTGAAACCTTTAATGCCAGACCGCTCATGAGCTTAGATGACGTCATTATCTTTATGAAAGAACGGTTTTAAAAATGATTACGCTACTCTTAAACTAGTGTTTACGAAGTATATGTAAGTGTTCATCCGTGTTGTTCTACAGAAATAAGAAACTTCGACGGGAGCGATAGCGACCGGAGAATATTTCTTATTTCTGTAGAACAGCTACGGATGAATACAAACATACTTAGTGTCAAGCTTTATTTGGCTTCATTAATATTAACTTTATTTCGTCACTATACCTGTCCATTTGCACAAACGCGGTTATATGAAACACTATGAAAAATAGAAGGCTGCTATGAACGGACTTTGATATATCATCGATTTTTGTTCTTCTATGAAAATTTACACAAAGAATTTTTAAGAATTACAACGCTTTCATTGCATGACAAATAAAGCTGGACACTAATATTATTTATTTCAGTTTCTTAATTTGGTTCTACACATTCTCTTATGTCTTGTAAACATAACTTTTCTATTATAAAGAAAATCAGTTAATCAGAAAAAAATGCGCCGTACGTTATCATTGATATTTTGTGCGCCATATGTTATCATTTCCGGAAAATGCCAAGATATTAATATTTTCAGCGGTAATTCTAGCCAGAATGGGCATGAATGTTTAGATGACGACATATTACAACTTTTTAAAGTCAGTGATTTCAGTTTATATACATATAATTATGTAAACGAAACAGTGAATTTTAGAGAAAAAGCCGTACGTTACCACGATCAAACCGGTGGAAAACTCTCTCGCTTCGAATCTGGTGACGCGCATTTCAGATGAAGTACGGGACGAAACATCATGAAATAAAATCCTGTGTTCCATAAAAAGTGTGGAGAAGGTTGTTATATGTACTTTAACATCAGAATATCACGAATGTCCGAGAAAAAAGGGAAAAACCTACTTTTTGGCTGCATCCGCCATCTTGTTTGTTTGGGTAACGAACGGCGTGATTCTCCCCCGTGTTTAGGCTTTGACTTCCAAGTGTGACCTTGACCTTTGAGGTAGGGGTCTAGGCGTTGTGCATGACTTGTCGTCTTATTAGATAAACATTAGTGCCAAGGTATTTTGAAATATCTTGAATGATGAAAATGTTATATACCGCACACTAAATATACCGTATAACAGATCATCTCTTTTCAGTGTGACCTTGATATAGATCTTTTTGATTGTATTGAAAACGATATTTATCATTTTATATCCCTTGCGTCAGTAACAGGTGACTGTAATAGCCAAGTGGGTGTTAAACACGATTTTTGACAGCATAAGTATTTTCACTTGTTTAATTAGGGAAGTTGCAGCTCCTCTTTTTTCAAGAACATATACAAATAAAAATCATGTTTAATTTTCAGACAGTCAGTCTTTAAAGGGTGATGATTGGTTTGACGCCGAATGCAGAAATGCAATGCATATATATGTAAATGCCTTAATTTATATAATGTAAAACTCCAGCAAGTAGGGAATATTTGTGTCAATGTAAGAAAGAATATAAACATTAAATCCGAAAGAAAAAGAAAACTTTTATACAAAAAATACATGTATTTTGAAATTGACCGCTTAAGATTTCGTAAACCAAAACAGTTTTGGGGTCATTTTGAAAAGAAAAAGACTAGTGTTTTTTAAAGGCATTACTCTTGAGGATTTGAATTTTTTTTTATTTCTTTTTTAGATTTATCTCAATGGTCATTGTATCATTAAAAGACAATACACTGTACAAGAATTGAAGGTATCCGAATCCCCTTGTGAATAGTTTTAAGATTATTTTACATATTGTGAACCGTGGTGAGCATGTTTGCAGGCCGCCATATTGGTATTTATATCAAATATTGACGTCACAGTAATGATGTCACAGTGGAAGGCACTCTTTTCATGAAAATACAAAACATAAGTCAATATCAAGCGATTCGCTAGGAGGCACAATAAAGGGTTGATGCAGTAACAACTGTAGAAGCAAAATAATACATTTTAAACAGGACGTGGGATTTAGAACTGCAATTGGTAATGCACGAAAAAAGGTGTATTGGGGCTATTTTTGATACGTCTGATTCGGCATTTCTGTGTTTTGTTATTAGTTTTTCGTGTACAAAATCAGGTTCGTTATGTGTTTTACGTCTAAGTGTAATGTCCTTTGACAATTAGTCAAGTGGCGGCGTGGCGGAATGGTAAACATGTCAGACTAGTATTCTATGGAATGCTGGCCTTGTGGTTTCGACAAGCCGTTATTTCCTTGAGTTAGAACTTACTTTACATTCACTGCTAAGTACTGGTTGATTTCAGGAACGGAAGAGTTTCAACAAGCCTAAATAGCTTCCAACATAAAATAAATTCGTATAAACTATCAATTTATGGTACAATAATAAAATTTGGCCGTCCTTGTACATAGTCAGCTATTTTTAAATGGCGTCCTAATTAACGCATGATAAAGTAGGTACAATAACGACGCATGTGCTCGTGGTGATTTTCCTTTAACGCTTTTTTCAGTTTTTATACAAGAATGTTTAGTAATTATTGCACAATTCAATATAATCCCACAGTTTCGACAAGCAATAATATCTATATATACACAAAACTCACATCATACATCAGAAAATAATTATTATGTTACAGACATGTAATTTTTCAGTTTATCAGTAAGTAACAAAATGTTTTAAGAATTTAGGTCTTAAATATAATGCTTTCTTAAACTAGATTTACATGTAGTCTATTATGTGCTGGTCCTGTCATCTCGACATTCGGTATAGTTTAAATGTTCTGCTGAATGTTTAATGTCGATATATGCGCCAAATTTACACAATTTTATTCCATGACAAAAAATCCTTTATACAATACCAACAAAATCTGTCATTTGTCTTTCAGAAGTGACACTTTAATGTTTAATTTGGATACGTTTGATTTGGGTATTGTGAGTTAGGGTACTGCTGCCCGGTTGGATATGGCATGGATGGGTATTGCTGGGGTACCGGCTGGTTGTAGTCCGATCCATAAGCTGTCGTTGCTACAACGTTAACTGGTTGATGTAGCCCGTCCTGTAATTGTAAAATTATAGTGATTACAATTTTGATATCATTCACAAAAACACGTGTCAGTAGACTTTACATAGACTGGTTGATCTGGCAAGTATTTTACCTGTTTACTTTGTGTAACGGATTTATCTTGAATTCATTTTATAACCGTCCATTTGAAAACAAATTTATTTCAATATAAAAAAACATAAAATAGAGTATTGTTAGAGTGCATGTACATCTGGTGAGGTTCTATACTGTTGACAAATGTAATCAAGCAAGGTTTAAAAAAATTAAAGACAAGGCATAAAAACTTCTGTCTAGAAAGGCTAAACATTGATTAACCTTCAAGGCATAGTCTACAGTATTACAACGTTTTGTTTTTTTGTTTGTTTTTTTTAGTAAAAAAACCATCTGTCAACAAAAGCTATCCTTTTTTCAAGACATATTACCATGTAGTTAATAATTTCAATACGTAATGTATTATTAGAGAACAAACAGACAATATGAATTTTTGACTTTTAATACAAGTTACTAAAGATGTTGCTAAATTTTTAATCAGTAAACATAGTCTTCTTGACTGTTTAGATTAATTAATGTAAAAACAAAATTTTGAATTCTTAAATAATGAAATGTAGTAATTTATAACGCTTAATATGAGATTATACATACTTAAAATGCAGTCAAAGTTTCATTATACTTTATACATGTATAAACATAAATATTTGTCATTTTACAAAATCTACTCACATATTGGCGTCGTCGTCGGCGGACAACTCGAACACGACACAATATCAAACACATTACACAGATGACAAAGACGAAGGACCCGACGACAATGCCGGCAATAACTCCGGCGGCAAGCTCGCTGGCACAGTCGGAATAGTCCCCGCATGGATTGTACCCGTTACACACCAAATCAGAGGAGACGCAGCGTCCATTACTGCACGAGAACTCATCCTCGTGACACATACCTGCAACAAAAACAGAAATAATAAAAAAGAATATTTCAAACAAAAAAGGTTAATTTGTAAACAACCTCACACTAGGCGTATTTTGTGTAATGTCTTTGAAATCGAAAGTTGGTTTTAGTTGGTTTTGGTTCGTGTGAATAAATAAGTCGCGTCACGACAAAACCAACATAATAGTTTTGCGACCAGCATGTATCCAGACCAGCCGGCGCATCCGCGCAGTCTGATCAGGATCCATACTGTTCGCTTACAAACCCTATTACAAGTAGAGAAACTGATAGCGAGCAGCATGGATCCTGATCAGACTGCGCGGATGCGCAGGCTGGTCTGGTTCCATGCTGGTCGCAAACCCATTATGTTGGTTTTGTCATGGCACGGCTCAATTATGTATTTTATGAGGTATGTAAGTATATATTTGCTGACCGATCTCGTTTATTTTTCCCCATTTTTTTGTTTTTGTTCTTGTTGTTTTCTCCATGCTTTCTGTTGGTTTGGACCAATCAATACCACGACGCTTTAATAAGTATAAAATTGTCATGATATTAGAAATATTATTATATCATTGTCAAGATAATTGAAACAAATCGTGCCTGTTGCAAAGTTACCTTGCCTGCTTTTTTTAAAACTTAGCCTACTGTTGGAAACTGAATCTACTTTTGCGACTAGTGCAGGACCAAAATCATGGTCAGCACTGTTCCGTATTCAGTAAGTACATCCCCCCTCCCCCAACAAAAAAGTGAAAAATTGAATTGTCTCTTCAGATTGAAAACTGTTAGAGTATGTTCAAAGATATATATCGTGGAAAGGGCTGAACTGCCTGATTATTTCAAGGGGAAAAACAACATCTTAAATATCACTAAACCGGGGCAAAGATACACATTCTAAAATATAGTATCAAAATAAACATGCATGAATATAGATCTTAAATCATAAAAGCCATCTATCTCAATCCAAATGACAATGGTAAAGAACTTACCGGTGTGATACTGAGTGATGATCATATCAAACCCTCTCTCCTGCCAAGAGCTGTCACTTTTAAAGTAGAGGAAAAGATTATTGCCACTTGTTTTTCTCACAGTGCTACTCATGTAACTTCCACATTGCCTCTTTGAAAGTCCTGTAATATTCAAAAGAAAAAAATCCTTCGATGATCAAAAGAAATTGCCGGTAATATTCAACCTTAACTCCAATAATACTTTGTTTAAAACGCCGGTAATATTCATGATAAAAACTCCCAGCTGTTAAATTCAAGAGGAAATGTTCGATGATATTCAAGAGCAAAACTACTACATGCATATTGTTCAAAATAAAACTCCCGTAATTTTCAAGTGAATAACTGGGGTAATATTTAACAGGAAAATCCTGTTATTTAATTATTGTTAACTTGACATGTAGTGAATATGTAAGTTAATTTACCTGATATATAAAGATAGTTACTATCTGATTTACAGGCATAGTTTATTTATCTGATATGGAGGAAAATTTTGCCTGACACAAAAAGGAAAACAAATAGAGTAAGGGGAGATAATTTAGCTGATATGCAAGCATAGTTTTTCATCTGACATAGAGGAAAGATAATCTCACTAAATTCAGATCTACTTCAGGTATTTCTTGCGTGTAGTTCTGATTGCCATCGTATTTGGCCCACGTTCATTTTGATAAATAGTGAAAATTATCTACTCAGCATTGGTTTTCAAGCGATTAAAATTAGAACCCGCATCGCTTTCAAAATTGTGAAAGCTCGCCGATGATTGGCTGTTTAAAGCGTCACGAGAAGGTGACATCCTATTGGTGTCCGCCAGATCCTAATGCGTAGCTTTAATTAGGAGCTGATGCTAGTCAGATTGAGGAAAGTGTGGGTTTTTTTTTTTCCAGTGAAAATTGAAACTAAAAGGGGAGTAAAAAATTTTCGTAAATAAAAAAAAGGGGAAAAATAATTTTTCCTGGTACAAACCCGGGGAGTTTTAAAACGTTGCCCTCATGAACTTAAAAATAATCAAGGTTACATGAAGCACTTGTTTCGACATCAAAGTCCTACATACGAAAATCAATGTAGATAACAATAAAGTCCCTCTATTTAGATAATCTAAGATTTTAAAAGGGAGATATACATGTATGTATATTATCTGTACTCCATTTAAATATTATCCAAGTATCAAAGGTATTGTGAACACATTAAGATCTTTAAACCACATGCTGGCAGAGTGGTTAACGCGTCGGACTAGTTTGCTGAACACTTGGGTTCAAACTCTGTCAAGGGCAAGCCGTTGTCCCCTTGAGCAATTAACTTTACATTCATTGTAATATTTTTAAGTACTGGTTGGTTAAATGAACTGGTTCGAAAGTGTTTCAATAAGCTTATAGCTTCCAACACAATCGAACTTTAATAAATTTGTATAAACTAAATCACATGCTAAAAATCGAAATGTGATCCATAGGGTCGATTTTATTTCTATCTTAAATACATTGTATATGGCATATATTTTAACAAATTTAGGAATTTATCCTGAGGTGGCATATAGTTTCTAAATCCATGATTATATTTTATAAATCCGGAAATCTAATATCTCGAGCAAGTTTTGTCTGTCTTGAATGTCTTAATAAACCGTTGACATTTATTATAGACCTAACATAAAATAATCACCCAACCTTAAAGTAAAGCATCAAACGATCCGTTGTGTTGGCAGTAATAAGTAGTTTACAGTTCATATTTGCCCTGTATGAACTGTGTCGTGTTAGCTGCAGTCGTATTTGATCTATGAAAGAGATGTCCACAACGCCATTACAATTGTCGTCCATGTAGTCTGAAATTAAAAAAAAACACCTTAAGTTCGTATTCTAATACTAAAATATATTAAAAATATTCTTGATATGTTTCCTTAAAGCTGATTTCAGCTTTTCTAAAGGTTAACTATGTTTTTTTTTTTATAATTAATCGATTCATATTATTGTTGAATCAAAGGAAAGATGGAAAATGGAGCTTGCCTACTGATCTTCTATTTTTAGAAACGAACGTCACCGCTCTTGGGACGCTGTTTTGAAGAAGATACAGAAGAAGAACAGTGATATGATGCATTTTTCTAAGATAAAATTACTGAAATACTTAGTTTGAAACAACACGGAATTATTTTTCCAACAAAAAATAAAAGCTGAAGGCCGCTTTAAAGTTGACAAAATGTCTTAAAGGCCTCATAAAGAAATAAAGTTTTTCTTATTTTTGAAATGGCAGACATGGGATTTTATAATGTTTAAGCATGTTTCATATGATTTCACCTAAAGAAAGAGGTGCTGAATAAATATGTAACAAAATGTTAACACAGTAGTATTTTGACTTTCATACAAAAACTAAATCAAAGTAACTTAACTAATTGCTAAAAAGCAACAGAAGCATAAGATGGTTTAGGTAATTGGACAATTTGTAACTTTTTAGAAACTATAGCAGGATACCATAAAAGGCTTTGGTAAATAGAAATATAAGCAATTCTAAAGCATAACGGGCATTTAGTTGTGCTATGACCACAATAATTAACAGTGTAAAGATTAACACTTGATACATATTCATTAAAAACTTTCCAACTTCATCTATATATTTCCGCCTCTATAAACAAACAGAAACAAGAATGCTGAATAATATATTGTGTCGTCTGAAAGAAATTCTTGCGCTTGCATAAAGTTGAAAAGTGTATTGAAAGGTTTGTGTAAATACGGAAGTTTTGTTTTGTTTGGGATTTTTTATCGTTGATTTTCACGCATATTTTTGGTCATACTGTGCCGCTAAGATAATGTGAGGGTGACGTTGCATTTTTTGTGTACACAAAAGTTTACAACCTTTGTATGAATAGGTAAAACAGGGTATTTAGATGTGAATATGATTCAAGATAAGAACTAGAATTTGAAAAGTCTCCATGGCAAAAGTTGGTTAAGGGTTAAGTTAATAGGATGCCATACAAAATGAATTTTATCATGAGTTCGAGCCTCACAGGTTATCTGCCCTTTTTTTTCTTTCCCTATTTTTTTTTTTTAAGTTTTACATTAGATGCAAATGAATTGGAATATAAAGGCTGTTTTGTTATGATATCGAATAATTTAGATATACCAGAAATAATAATTTTTATCCTGTGCAGTGTGTAATATATAGTAGTCATAGTACTTTTGCAGTGCACAAGTTTTTCGTGCCAACTTAACTATAATTGAGATAATTTATGTACATGTATGCATTCCGTATCAGGTTGCATCAACTTGCTAAATATAGCAACATTTAAAGACAAAAGTGAAATGAGAAGTTAATAGGAAATAACACAGCACTAATAATCTTTACAAGAAAAAGAAAACATTCTCTAACTCGATTGATAATTATACAGATTTTTTTGGGGACCGAACCCGGCTGTCTTGATTTGATATGTAACTATTTACCAGACAACTTTACCTACTGCGTTACGCCGACAGTTTGTAAATTTGTCGGTATTTTAATTTATATGGCAAGCCTGCTTGTCTTAAAATATTAAGCACAATATGATAACTGTTTTACACCGTTATAGTGGACTTGACCACCGAGTCACTAAATAGTTATGTCACTAAATAGTTATCCTAAACGCACAGTACCTCTGCGTCCGATCCGCCAAACTGGCTGATCTGGATAACTAATCAGTAATTTACAAATGCCCCAAACAAGACATTCTCCTTATTCCTGAATATCTTTTAATCAGCGGAAATGATGGATATTTACAGAAATTCCCTTGGGTCACACAAGGTTCCTATCGGTCACGCGAAGTAAGTTATGGGGTTAAAAAGAATTATGGCTAAAAAGTAAACTTATTGTGACGGTCACCTGTTCACCTACTATACGTATTATACGCTTGAATAAGCATAATGTCACTTTAATGGAATATACAGCTCTTCGTAAAGAATAAATAAAGTTTAAAAAAAACATACATGTAAATAAATAACCTTAGTACTCACAGTATAATATAGCACCGGCACGATCTAGACTTAACAATAAAATCACACTTATTGATAGAAAACACTTCATGACTGAAATTTTATTAATGTCCGATTAGGTAGATCTATTTCCAAATTATGCGTATGTCCGTGTTAATCCCGTACGAAACAGAAATTGCTTTACATACATGTAGATATATAATCTCTATATATAGCTGACGATAAATACCAAACATACACAAATGACTTTTAGTCATACGAAGATCACAAAATGTTTCGCAATGTAATATAAAACTTAATCAGCTATAATTTGAGGGTGTCCTACAGACACTTGAACCGGTCGATTTACAATCGAGTAAAGATATCGCAGTAAATGACTGATTACAATTTTAAATGTAATGATAACAAGATCATTAGGAGAAAAAATAACACCATATTCAAACAATTGAAGAATTTACATTTTTTTCATGAAAGTTTATTTTATATAACGTATAGATTAAAAGATCCATATCCCAGGAGCCCTTTTTCAAAATACGAATGATCAACAAATGAGGGCTAATTAGCGTATGAGGAATACTGGGCCTATGAAGAAGGGGAATACTGGGCGTATGAGGTATACTTAACGTATGAGGTTAACTGAACGTATGAGGTCCACTTAATTGAAGTATGAGGAATGCTTGACGTGTGAGGACTACTTAACTTATGAGAGTTCTGACGTATGAGCGCTACTTGACGTTTGAGGGCAAAACGTATGACTACTTGAAAAATGAGGACTACTTGACGTATGAGTATAATTGACGTATGAGGACTACTTGACGTATGAGGTCGAATTAACGTATGAGGTCCACTTGACGTATGAGGACTATTTAACGTATGAGAGTTCTGACGTATGAGGGCTACTTGACGTTTGAGGCCAAAACATATGAGGACTACATGAAAAATGAGGACTTCTTGACTTATGATGGCTTATTGACGTATGAAGACTAATTGACGTATGAGGACTACTTGACGTATGAGGACTACTTGACGTATGAGGACTACTTGACGTATGAGGACTACATGAAAAATGAGGACTACTTGACGTTTGAGGACTACTTGACGTATGAGGACTACTTGACGTATGAGTACTACTTAAAGTATGAGGATTACTTGACGTATGAGGACTACTTGACGTATGAGGGCTACTTGACGTATGAGGGTTACTTGACGTATGAGGGTTACTTGACGTATGAGGACTACTTGACGAATGAGGACTACTTGACGTATGAGGACTACTTGACGTATGAGGACTACTTGACGTATGAGGACTACTTGACGTATGAGGACTACTTGACGTATGAGGACTACTTGAAGTATGAGGACTACATGAAAAATGAGGACTACTTGACGTATGAGGACTACCTGACGTATGAGGACTACTTGATGTATGAGGACTACTTGACGTATGAGGACTACTTGGAGTATGAGGACTACTTGACGTGTGAGGACTACATGAAAAATGAGGACAACTTGACGTATGAGGACTTTTTGACGTATGAAGATTACTTGACGTATGAGGACTACTTGACGTATGAAGACTACTTGACGTATGAGGACTACATGAAAAATGAGGACTACTTGACGTATGAGGACTACTTGACGTATGAGGACTACTTGACGTATGAGGACTACATGACATATGAGGACTACTTGAAAAATGAGGACTATTTGACGTATGAAGATTACTTGACGTATGAGGACTACTTGACGTATGAGGACTACTTGACATATGAGTACTACTTGAAGTATGAGGACTTCTTGAAGTATGAGGACTACTTGACGTATGAGGACTACTTGACGTATTAGGACTACTTGAAGTATGAGGACTCCTTGACGTATGAGGACTACTTGACGTGTGAGGGCTACATGAAAAATGAGGACTATATGATAAATGAGGACTACTTGACGAATGAGGAATACTTGATGTATGAGGAGTACATGAAAAATGAGGACTATTCGACGTATGAGTACTATTTGACGTATGAGGACTACAAGAAAAATGAGGACTACATGAAAAATGAGGACTACATGACGTATGAGGACTACTTGACGTATGAGGGCTACATGAAAAAAAAGAACTACATGAAAAATGAGGACTTCTTGACGTATGAGGACTACTTGACGTATGAGGACTACTTGACGTATGAGGACTACATGAAAAATGAGGACTACTTGACGTATGAGGACGACTTGACGTATGAGGACTACTTAACGTATCAGGACTACTTTACGTATGAGGACTACTTGACGTATGAGGACTTCTTGAAGTATGAGGACTACTTGACGTATGAGGACTACTTGACATATGAGTACTACTTGAAGTATGAGGACTTCTTGAAGTATGAGGACTACTTGACGTATGAGGACTACTTGACGTATGAGGACTACTTCACGTATGAGGTCTACTTAACGTATGCGGACTACTTGACGTATGAGGACTACTTGACGAATGAGGAATACTTGATGTATGAGGAGTACATGAAAAATGAGGACTATTCGACGTATGAGTACTATTATACGTATGAGGACTACAAGAAAAATGAGGACTACATGAAGAATGAGGACTACATGACGTATGAGGACTACTTGACGTATGAGGACTACATGAAAAATGATAACTACATGAAAAATGAGGACTTCTTGACGTATGAGGACTACTTGACGTATGAGGACTACTTGACGTATGAGGACTACATGAAAAATGAGGACTACTTGACGTATGAGGACGACTTGACGTATGAGGACTACTTAACGTATCAGGACTACTTTACGTATGAGGACTACTTGACGTATGAGGACTTCTTGAAGTATGAGGACTACTAGACGTATGAGGACTACTTGACATATGAGTACTACTTGAAGTATGAGGACTTCTTGAAGTATGAGGACTTCTTGAAGTATGAGGACTACTTGACGTATGAGGACTACTTGACGTATGAGGACTACTTGACGTATGAGGTCTACTTAACGTATGAGGACTACTTGACGTATGAGGACTACATTAAAAATGAGGACTACTTGACGTATGAGGACTACATGAAAAATGAGGACTACATGAAAAATGAGGACTACTTGACGTATGAGGACTACTTGATGTATGAGGACTACATGAAAAATGAGGACTTCTTGACGTATGAGTACTACTTGAAGTATTAGGACTACTTGACGTATGAGGACTACTTGACGTATGAGGACTACTTGACGTATGAGGACTACTTGACGTATGAACACTACTTGACGTATGAGAACTACTTGACATATGAGGACTACATGAAAAATGAGAACTACTTGGCGTATGAGGACTATTTGACGTATGAGGACTACATGAAAAATGAGAACTACATGAAAATGAGAATTACTTGACGTGTGAGGACTACTTGACGTATGAGGACTACTTGACGTATGAGGACTTCATGAAAAATGAGGACAACTTGACGTATGAGGACTATTTGACGTATGAGGACTTCATGAAAAATGAGGACTACATGAAAAATGAGGACTACTTGACTTATGAGGACTTCTTGACGTATGAGAATTACTTGACGTATGAGGAGTACTAATCAAATGAGGAATAGTCGACGAATAGGGAATACTGGGCATATGAGGAAAACTTTCTGTGAAAATCATCCTGAATTAGTTTTGCTTTAAAGCAGCATGTCTCAAGAAGGTAACAGAAAAAATAATCAAAATATGGCTAAGAAAACAGTTATATTTTGACATGTTTGCACTGAGACTGACACTTATTTTAATTTAATGGCAATTAAAAACATGACTTTAGGAGTTCAATAAGCTCAGATAAGCTAAATGTGTTATTATAATTTAGTGTTGAGCTGTTTCTACTTTTTTGCATAGGCCTTCCTTTCGACGGATATTTTTTTAATTTCGCATAATGAATGCATAACTCACAATTATCGTTATAATTAAGTTATTATTTGTTCTTGAAAGTATAGAATTTTCCTTTAATCATTAAAGTTATAAATGACAAAACTCATTTTAAAATTCGGGGAATGAAGCTTAATCCAGGTCTGTAATCATAAGATTTTCTTCGATGAAAGACTGCTATAAGAAGCTTTATTGAAACAAACCAAGTGAACCAAAGAAGAAATGTGCAAGCTTTGGATAAGTGTAGGTATTTGGGTAAATTATGTTGTAAAGAAGTAATTCTTTAACTATTTGTCACTTTCCAGATTCATTATATATCTACTTCCTGAATAAAATAATCCTGAGTAAGCTTTAAAGCAGCATGCCTTACACGGAATTCTTACATCCGGGTTTTTTTGTACAACGTGATAGTACGTGACAATATCGGATCAGGAACGCACGGGCTCCGGGATCGTATCAAACATATAGAATTTGGTTTTGATATCTGCCGCAATTTGCGGTACTAAACAGTTATAACTAATTACATCATATATGTAATGACCGGTTATATGAAATGTGATTAGT
Organism: Ruditapes philippinarum; assembly: GCF_026571515.1. Lineage (NCBI taxonomy): Eukaryota > Metazoa > Mollusca > Bivalvia > Venerida > Veneridae > Ruditapes > Ruditapes philippinarum. The sequence goes on from NW_026863438.1 coordinate 69,517, forward strand.
TTCACCAGCTCACACATTTACTAACTTTAAAATACGACCCCGGGCATACCAGTCGAGAGAATTTTCTTGTGACACGTGACCATGTTGAATAAATTATCTTTTTCTACTGGGTTAGTAACGGAATAGATTGACGGGAGATGAAAAAAAACACATTCTACTGACGATTTTGTCAATTTTCTTTCTTGAATTAAGATGTCTGTAACAATAGTTTCACACATTAAACTAAACTAGGCAAGTATTGATCGTTTACATAATATTTATATCATTTCCTTTTTCATTTTACTATTAGAGGGCATGCACCTTTAAAAAAAAGTAATTTGTCTATAACCAATATAATAGTAAATGTGTTCTACACACAAAACATTTTTATAGATTTAAAATATAGCTTACAAAAACAGGATCGGAACACTTCAGCTATTATTAATAATAACCTTGGGCTTAATAAAGTTTGAAAGTAGGTTTGTATGTAAACAAAAAGTAACTGGGTGTAATCATAATGTATAACGAATGTATATATTTGAAATCCTAAGGAAAATAAAGTTTATTTCGGTATAACTATGATTGAAAATATGTCTGGCAATTAATATCAATTTAAAAATGCCCATTGATGTACAACCATAAGCAAGCCCGAATAAATGTCGAAAGTTTCGGATTCTACAACAATAATAATGATGTAATAAAAGTATGAAGATAATGTATTGTTTAATCTATAAACATACTTAATTTAGGTGGACTTTTAATTGTTACTATTGTGTTCGAAGTTCATACGGTTGTGTAAAACGAAAGTACAAAAA
>NW_026863439.1:0-9994 GCF_026571515.1 Ruditapes philippinarum
TGTTTTGTTTTGTTTTTTGGTTTTTTTTTCAGTATATGAGTTTACAAATAATTGTGTTTTTAGAAGTTAAAAAATATATATTTGAAAGAGAAAAAGAAGATAACACCAAAATGTCCTCGGAAATAAAATTTTCATATTTTGTATACAGGTAGTGATTAAAATTCTTTCATCAAACACGTCCTGTTTCATTTGTAGGACAGCATCCACAATGTTACTTTCCGCGTCCATCAAAATGCAAGATTCCATCAGCAGAACAAAGCTTAATTTAGTGTCTGGAAACATAGACCATTTTTAAACATACGTTGACATTTTCCATAGAAAATTACATTTCATCGTTCGGACAGTAAATATTCTTGTTAAAATCATTTAGATATTATAATTTTTCAGAATGATTTTAGGTGATGAAACCTATATATCCTTGCTTTCTTAAGGAAGTACCCTTTTGCATGTCAAAATATGCATGTTACCGGCTAAAGTTACGATATATTTGAAATCTTTAAATACTCTAGGGAATTTTTCTGAATGTCTTTAAAAATATTACCCTTCTCCCTTGACAAATGAAATTCAAACGCAGAATTTTTTAAGAGTTAATCAAACGCCTTGTTCAATATAACAGCAGAACATTTGAAATTAAATTTATAAGTTTTAACTAATAGATCATAGTTTATTATAGTTTTCTTTAACCTCATGAATAAGAACAATTCAAGGATACTTGAAATCGTACTTCATGACCAAGTAATATGGATTATTTCTAGATTAAAGTTTGCACAGGAAATGTCTATACAGTACAGTTTAACAAAGTTGCATGTGCTTTTTGAATTTCGTGTCAAATCAAATCAAACTATTTATTGATATATACAGCTATAAGTATATATATTTTTTCTGCGACATATTTTAAACCATAGATTAATCAATTTCTAGTCGATGTTACCTCTAAGGGAAGGAAATTGTTGAATTTTAATTTATACTTTCGATGTTGGATCTTTCCCTTTTGTTACCTCATCAGTATAAAATTATGCACACAGCTTTGGTATGCAATCATGTTGATTTAACAACATTAATAAGAGGTTCATAATATCACTGAAAATGTCGCATTTTAAAAAGGATATGCGAATAAGCCCTACTAAAGTCAAAGACACCACGTTAGCTAATGGCCAGATGCGGTATGATTATACTCCGCGCAGTTAAGCAAAAGTGTAAATTGCCACCATTTCTACAAACATAACATATATGTGCATATTATGCAAGGGAAGTAATGTATAATGACCACTGGTTTTGTAAATTTTGAGTGTTCTCCCTTACGTTTGTAGTAAATAGAAGAAGCAATTTGAAATATTCTAAAATAATTTAGATATTGCATTTATGCATTATTTTGAATGAGAAAAGTGCTTGGTTGATATCATATTGATTTTTTAAAACTTATTTACTGTATCACTCACTGTATATCATTTTTTTTCTTGAAGTGAAAATTTACATATGTTCGCTATAACCCAGCGTTATATAATACCATACCTCGTAGCAAATATCTCAAATCGAAGTGAGCATATTTTGTATATTTCATTCCTGTTACACGACTGTATCGAAGTATACTTTACTTCCCAATTATCTTTATCATCTATATTATCTGAAGGAAACAGTTAGCTTGTGTAACTTTAAATTTATTAAAACGACCAACGTCTTTATATTTATCAAAATATTGATTATACATACATACATATAGGACTACATGTCATATGATAACACGAGACCTGAAACAAGTAAGTGAATTATTTTTATCTTTAAATGTTTAAACTTAAATGTAGGATATACGTGCGTATACATGTACAAACGCTTATAAACGCATATTCCAAGGTTTCTATGATTTTCTTGCATGTACCTTACTAGCTACAGATCATTTTGTCAGTTACAAAAGTGTTATAAAGTTAGCTTTTGTGATCAACAAACGACCATCTTAGGTATTTTTGTTATCTGTTACCATTTACATGTTTATCTGTTAAAATCAAACCTCTTTTCACTAAACTGACATGACTCTCCTGTTAACCCTTTAAATAATGGTCAAGTTCGACATTAAAATTAGATGTCAAGATAAAATTCCTTCAGTAAATGTTGTTATCATATAAACAAGGTGTTTTCTTTGTAGTCATCATTTCAATATTTTGTAATGCTTTTTATAGATTTGTAATTAAACTGAATATTGCTCATCTGTAGCCAAACAAACATCAAAATAAGTGACAATATTGTAAACTAACTGCCTACACACCCGTTTATAATGATATGAACATTCCCTTGATAAATTTTTAGCTCAAATAGTTAATAAATGTTTAATGGTATCACTGTAGGTCACCAGCTTCAACCACAGGTAATCTTTTTTACAAAGGTACAAGTTACATGATGTTATATAAGCAGACCTTTTTATATAAATCATAAGTCAAAGTTCAGTTTTAAATAGATCGAACGTCAATAGAAAAACTTTAATAATCAATTAAAACTCACATCTTGAACATGTCTTAATACCCCTTTCATTGGGGTCAGGTAAGCAGTATAAAAACTAGATTGTGAAAATATCATTTTTAACCCCTTATTTGTAATAATTATGACAATTGACGATTTGTTGCGCTATCCCAAAAACCGACAAAGCACCTTCTTGTGTTTTCTCTACTTCTCTTCTTCCTTTTCTTGTTCTCCTTCTTTCTTTTCGTTCTTCTTCTTATTATTTCTTCCTCATTCTTCATTCATCATCATATTCTTCAGCTTCTCTATCTGTTGTTCATCATCATCATCATCAACACCATCAGCATCATCGTCGTCGTCATCTTACCCTTCTGCTTCTTCTCCTCATCTTTTCTTTTTGTCATCTGCATCGTATTCTTCTTATGAATGTTATGATCCTCTCGTAACTCGATTCTATAAATACATTATTAAAAGCACAGAAATGTATATATAAATCGTCAAGCTTCAGTTTACGAACATATATTCAATGAAAACACGTGAGACCGCTCAATTGTGTATGCAAAAGTTTCTAGCAACAGAGCTTCCTTTTTTCTCAAATCCATATTTGATGTGATAATTAAATTTTAAGTTGTTTACTTCTAGATGAAAACGTCACAATGATTTTTAGACTAATATTGTCTGTAACACTGTGCAGTATAAGCCAGGGACTAGACAATGGTTTAGCTGTGACGCCACCTATGGGCTGGTTGTCATGGGAACGGTATAGATGTAACATTGACTGTGACAATGACCCAGATAACTGTATCAGGTATAAACACTTAGAAAACATTATTGTACATGTGCCATTTCCATTGTTTTGCATCTTGCCTATTCGTTACAATATTTGACAATTCATTGTAGGTAACATTATACCAAATTGAGCCATATAAAAATTACAGTATTTAAAATATACCGTCTTTAAGTGTCTTACGTTCATTTTAATCACCTATAAGGGAAGCTGTTCTCGAGTATTTAAGTACCTTGCATCTGCTTAAACAAGACAAGGGTCACGCGCAAGATTCGTTATAATTATGACAACAGTACTGATTAGTAAGTAAAGTAAGAAGATTTGAAACGTGCTTCGTATTCCTTCCTGACAATGGAGTCCCCATGTTCTTTTTCATTTAATTGTAAATTGTTATTGTCAATTGTCAGCGAGAACTTGTACACAGCAATGGCTGACGCAATGGTATCGGAAGGTTATAAGGATAAAGGTTACGAGTATGTGAACGTGGATGATTGCTGGATGGAGAAAGAACGGGACGCCAATGGTACACTTGTAGCAGATAGAAAACGTTTCCCACATGGCATGAAATGGCTTGCTGATTATGTATGTATCATTTCCACGATGTCTTTTCTGTCTTCATTTTATATAATTAGACAAATAAATTCTTCTAATGGCACAAATTGATATTTGATATTTAGCGTCTTTTCTTAGGCACACCTGTGGTGGATAGAAAGCGATTTCCACTATGTTTGACATTGGCTTCAGTGCATTTTCCTTTTTCCAGTAAGCAAGGGAAATAAGTCGTCTTGTCTACATTTTGACATGCCGTGTTTGCATCGTGACATTCACGAAATCAGGCTAGCAAGGATATTAGTACAACATGATCTGATTTTGACAGACTCAAACTAAGCAAACATGTTTCTACTTTAGGGAATAAGCCATAATTATGTATTTGGTTATTAACAGCGACAAAGAAAAATATTTGAGTGGTCTATTGTGACATCAAGTTAAGGTACAGTAAAAAAAAATGTTTCCATTTTAGCATTTATGATTTTGACATACAGTTTGGGGCAAATTATATTTTCAGTTAATAAACTAGATATTTCAGAATTCACACATATCAATACATATCTTAGACTTACGCAAAATTTTACATCTTTAATTATATTTCATTTACAGATGCATGCTAAAGGATTGAAACTCGGTATCTATGAAGACTTTGGAACATTCACATGTGGAGGGTATCCTGGCAGCGAATTCTTTCTTCAAAAAGACGCCGAAACATTTGCTTCTTGGGGAATAGATATGGTGAAACTGGATGGTTGCAACTCAAACATTCAAGACATGGAATATGGTTTGAATATAATTAAAACATTTGTTTTCCATAGTCAATCGCTTATTTACAGAATTATTTTTATTGCATTGCAGGGCTGGTGAATCAATATTGAACGTTGAACGAATCATAATTTCTGGCATACATTTCAACCTAATTTGTAAAAGGCCATGTTGATTAGGACAAATGTTCAAACAAATACACCAATAAAGTTGATGATGTTGAACATTTTATAGTCATCACTTTCATTTAAATAAATGAATAGAAATGCATGTATGTAGATAATTATTTTGACTTAAAGTATAATTTTGAAACCTCCGATCTCTTTCTGAAATAACAACAACATACATGTAATAAAAATATACTTTGTTCTTTATCTTATCATAGGTTATCCAGCGATGTCATTATTCTTAAATCAGACTGGACGTCCAATGTTGTACTCCTGTAGTTGGCCAGCCTATGTTGTCTTCTCCAAACAAATTGTAATCTTTCTATGATTCTTTCTTCAACGTTGTGAAATTATCTATATCATTATTCCTGATAATATCCTGATAATGTCTACCCACTTAACAGATATAAGAATGTTGTTTTCAACTGTATGGAATATCAATTGCAATCCTTTCAATGTATCATCTTATATTAAAAATGTATACATTTAGTGTAATTCAAACTGACTATCATGCATTTCAGATCCATACGTTGATATTCATTACTTTAAATTAAATCATAGTTGACCTTTAATAAAAGGGGAAAAAATAATTTTTAAGAAATGTTTAATGTATGTCACTTTTATTTGTCAGCCTGACTATAAGAAGATTGCTAGTTACTGTAACATCTGGAGAAACTATGCAGACATACAAGATTCCTGGGACAGTGTTAGAGGGATTATAGAATTCTATGGTAACGATACTGGAAACTTCAGTCTTGTTGCCGGACCTGGCAACTATAATGATCCGGACATGGTAAGTTGGTCCTATTCTTGTTATTGTTGCTGCTGCTGATGTAGGGTTTTTAAGGGGAATCGAATTTTTGAATTGTGTCTATAACTAACAGTACATATATTACTGTTGATCAAAGACTTTGATTCCAATACACTTAGCACATAAACTGTTATGTCTCTGAAATTCTTCAGGAAATAGTGTTGGTATTAATGTTAATGTATCTTTCTTTTCTTTCTAAAATGATGCAGTTGCTTTTGCAGGTCTCATTATAGGCATACTTGTTCACATTAGATATACGTGTTATGCAATATGCATCTCTCATCGATGTAAAATCATCGTAAATTTAACAGCATCATAGGTATTATCTGTTTCTATTATCTCGAGATGATTTTATATCTGCCAATAAATGTTATACACTTTTGTGCATAATGTACAAGCTGTTGTAATAATAATAATAATAATAATAATAATAATAAAGACTTTATTTAACGAGAGAACTCATTTGAACAAACATATCAATCTTCCATGAGGCCCTCAACAAGGAACAATATAAATTTAACATTTTCAAACTATTAAAATACATAAATGTAAAAACATACAAGAGATTATCAATTTGTATACATCAATGCGTGATAAAACCTCAAGTTTAAGGTTTTAAAATGGTTAACAGATGTAGCAGACTTAATATAATCAGGAAGGCCGTTCCAAATACAAGATCCAGAATAAACAAAAGACTTACGAAATTGTTCAGTATTTTGGTCTAGGGTATAAAGTTGAAAATCAGATGATGAACGCAAAATGCGAGTATGAACATCTGACGATAAAATGAAATTATTCAATAAATAGGAAGGCGCCTGATTATTTATTATTTTAAACATCAAAATAGCTTTTTTGAAAAACAACCCTCTGTGAAAAGGTCATCCAGCGGAGTTCAGAAAAAAGTTCAGCAGATGGAGTGTCATAATCTTTGTCTAGAATTAGTCTTGCAGCTCTCTTTTGGAACTTAATGAGTTTATCTTCTAGAAAAGACGTACAGTTACCATAAATTATGCAACAATAATCAAGATGTGGTAAAATATATGCATTGTAAAACATTTTACGTACAGGTATAGATATGAATAATTTTATACGTGATAATAAATGTAACAATGAGTTACACTTTTTAAGAACAGTATCAATATGGCTTTGCCAAGACAAGGTGTTATTAATTGTAATACCCAATAATTTTTCTTCAGAGCTACAGAAAATTTGCTCTGTTTTATATAAAATACAAGGATTACTTTCATGAATATAATTTTGCTTGTGTTTTGAGGAAATATACATGACCTTAGTTTTGTTAACATTGATAGACATGCGATTCAAATCACACCATTTGTTGGCATTTAAAAGATCATGAGTAAGAGATTCAACTACTCTGTTTAGGGATACATCAGAGGTTGAAAGGGTGGTGTCATCAGCAAAAATATCAGTTTCTGTTTTTTTCCATAGACAAAGGCAGGTCATTGATATATATTAAAAACAGTATAGGACCTAGCACTGAGCCCTGAGGAACTCCAGTAGTTACTGAACTTGACTCTGAATATAAACCGGATATGTAAGTTTGTTGGGTCGTGCAATCTAAATAGGAGGAAAACCAAGCAACTGATGAAGGGTCTAGGTTATACATTCTAAGCTTTTCAATAATAATAGAGTGATCCACATAGTCAAAAGCTTTAGAGAGATCAAGGAAAATGGAACCAACTATTTCTTTTTTAGTCAAAAGCTGTAAACCAAGCATCAGTAATTATTATCAGTGCAGTTTGACATGAATGTTTTGACTCAACTCCAGACTGACGTTGGTATAGCAAAGTATTGCTTTAAATGTGAACTGACATGGCGTTCTCAAGAATAAGTGATATCAAGGGAAGTATGGAAATTGGCCTATAATTTCTTTTATAACTTTTAGATCCCTTTTTATGTAATGGAATGACTTAGGCATTTTTGAACTATTTAGGAATTGTATTGTTTAGTATGCTATAATTGAATATAAGGGTAAGTATGAGAGCATGAATGTGGACCGATAACTTTAGAAACCTTGCACTGAGACCATCTGACCCACGCGACTTTGTAATATCAATCGATTTTAATTGGTTCAACACATAAGAGAGCTCTATTTTAGGTATTTTGAAAGGGGGTATATGCTGAAGTTTAGATGCATTTAGTTCAACAAGCTCAGGATTTTCATAACCAGTCTGATTAATGGTATGATGGGATTGGTGGAGATTCACAAATTGTCTGTTGAATAAATTTGCAGTGATTAAAGGGTCAGAAACCGGGTTGCCATCATCATCATCAATAAAATGTGTTTGAACCTTGGATTTGTAACCAGATAATTCATTTAGACCAGTCCATAATTTCTTTGGGTTTTGTTTGTTTTTATTGATGGTATCATTATAATATTGTCGCTTAGAATCATATATGAGAGACTTAACGTGTTGTTTCCATATGTTGTAATTATATGTGTCATTAACCCTATGAAACTGGTGTTTTGTTTTAATAGCATCGAGGATGTTTTTATTAATCCAGTTTGGTTGGGTGACCTTCTTTACTCGTTTTTTTCTGGTTGGTGCATGTTTTTCAAGGACAGACAAAAATTGATCAGTGAACAAATCTATAGAGTTATCTTGATTTTCTACAGATGCTACTTCTGACCAGGGTTGCTCTGACAATTCGGTTAAATATCGATTTTTATCAAAGTGTTTAAGAGACCGGAAGGTTATTGTCTTATGCATGGGACCTTTAACACTGATATTTGAAAGTTTGCGTGTAAGACAAATTGGAAAATGGTCACTAATGGATAAGGAAGGTACAAAAACATCGACTATATTTTGAGGCATGTTTGAAAATGCATGATCTATCAATGTAGCAGAGCTTGAAGTTACTCTGGTAGGAGATTCAACAAGCTGAGATCTAAATTTACAGACTGCATTAGATCTAACCAAGATTTAGAACAATTATCATGCTTCAAAATATCATAGTTAAAATCTCCAATAACAATACATTCTTTTTCCTCTAAATATGATTTTTCTAAGGATATAGCAAAATTATTAAGCCACTCAACTTTAGAAGATGGTGGTCTGAATGCATAACACAATAATAATGATTTACATTTAGGCTGTTTAAGTTCAAGCCAAATGGATTCAATAGAAATACTTTCTAAATGAAAATGCATTGATAATATGATACGATAGAAAATGCTTGTATTAATTTAGACAACAAACATGTATCTGATATTTCAACAATACTTAATATGATATAAACATATTTTAGATAATTGTTGGCGACTATGGACTAAGTTACGATCAACAACGGGTACAGATGGCCATGTGGGCGATCATATCAGCGCCATTACTAATTTCGGTAGATCTGAGGAACGTAAAACCTGAAGCTAAAGCTTTGTTACAGAGTGATATTCTAATCAGAATTAACCAAGACGCAAATGGTAGCATGGGGAAGAGAATTATGAAAGTATGTATGATGATGCGAAACATATATCTATAGAAACAAAAGTCTTCGGAAAGAAACAAACTATCGTCTTTGGAAACATATTAAAATTTCGAACGAAACAAAAGACTCTGTATGTAAAACAAAATAGTGTCTGCAGTAACTTGAGAATGTCGTCCGAGACAAAAGCATGATTATCATATTGTTTATCACGTAAAACTTTTTATAAAGGTCACCTGAAATTGAAAAAAACAATCAAACAAAGCGCTGAAGGGAAACATTGAAAATAGTGTCATAAGAACAATTAGTTAACCAATAAAAAGGATGCCACAGTGAAGGCGAGTAATAATCTAAAGACAATAGCAGCTTGAACAAGATCACTTTATTCTGAATTCGATGAAAATCATGTAGTAAAAGTAACAAGAATACGGTTTACAACAATAATCAAACATCTTTACATTGACTTATGTTCGCTATAATGGGAGATAAATCTGTTGGGTTTATTTATTCCTGGTAGTAATTTGTTGTACGCTATTCACCACTGAAAAATGTAGATTAATTTGAATTTCTTATAGTATGTTAACCGAATAACCATCTAGATAAAGAAATGAAAGAAATCTCACTTGTATTCGAGATAATTCAACGACATGCCAAGTTTTGTAAATTAAGATTTCAATATATAGATTCATTTTCATAAAATCTCACAAATTTAGACATGTTTAACTTATGTAGAAGAATATTTTTACAGAATGGTGCTATGGAAATATGGACGAAGAAGTTGGGGTTTGATTTTAAAGGAATGGCTTTTGCTTTTCTGAATTTGGACGACGGAGGCGGTCCTATGCGGGTGCGTATTTTATTTAGCAATGGTTTCAGTCGTTTATTTCCGCGATATCTAAAATATAAAGTTGCTTTTGAAAGAAACAGTGGTCCTGTTTTTTAATGGCTTGTACGTACATCCACAATTATGACATTCCAAGGGATACTGGTTTGCTCTAGTTTCTTAGAATTGTGCAAGGT
>NW_026863440.1:0-29514 GCF_026571515.1 Ruditapes philippinarum
TGATTATGATAATACTGAATTAATTGGCAACGAACTTCAAACTGTTTCGAGATTGATTAATCTGTCATATTACAATACAATAAGAGAGTAACAAATGTAATATGTACAGGTTCCAGAGAATAAAACATCCATGATGAGCATGTCAAAGTCTTGGTCAAATTGGTAAGGAAGTACCACTGTTGCAAGCAAGGCGAGTTTTTTGCCATGTTGAAAAAGGCATATAAGACATATTCGGACTAAGCTAAGGGTGAAAACAATGAAATCTTTAGTAGCAGACGTCTTAAACTTGCCGGAAAACACAAATATGTTGAATTAAAAGAATGCCTGTTTGGGTAAAAGTATAAAGAAAAAAATCTTAAATGAGTTTAGCGTGAAAGGAAATCATATAGGAAACAAATTGCGATTCAATTGGAAACAAGATTGCATTTGAGAAAAATGCTATGCCACCGCATGGTTCAAATTTCATAGCTGTACATCAAAGGACAAGAAAGTAGGTCACATCATCAAAATCTAGGTCAAAGTTCAATTTTACAACTAAAACTGTGCACATGGTCAAAATGTCATTGCTGTACATCAAAGGACAAGAAAGTAGGTCACTGTCCCCTTGGGCAAGGCATAATTTTGAACCAAGGGTTAATAAAACAATCTTGATACAGGTCCACCAAACAACATTTTCAAGTCAAATATCTAAGCTATAGCTATATTCAGAAAATATTTGTTTTATTTTCTCGTTTTTTTACTACGTGTACATAATGAGAATCACTGCCCCCGGGCAGGGCCAAATTTTGACATTTGAACAACTTTGGTAGAGGACCTATAGATGATATTATATATCAAACATCAAAGCTCTATGCCTTGTACCTTCAGACAAAAATTATTTTTTTTTCACTATATGTACATAATGATCATCAATGACCCCCGGGGCGGAACCAATTTTGACACCAGGGCTATAATTTGAACATTCTTGCTAGAGGTTCACTACATAATGTTTCATGCAAAATATCTTAACTCTATCCTTTGTCAATTTAGAGAAGATGATTTTTTAAGTTTTAACTATATACATACTAGAAATGTGTCATCATGCAACGGATGCCCCCACATGCAGCCAAAATTTCAGATGGTGCATTAATTTTTTTTTTTTTTAGTTCAAAGCCCTTAAAACTTTTCAATGTTAACACAAACCATTTTCATGCAATGTTCAAGGCACTGAAATTATTCAGTCTTAACCTTTTAAAAATAGCATATTGCATATTTGTTGCCAAAATAATGGCTAAAAGTATGAGTGCTGAAACTGAAAGTTCAAAATTTTTCCAACATTCAGGAAAGATAAGTTTGTCTAAAATCATTGCACCACGACCAAATTCAAACTTTAACTGCTTATTCCTAAGATGTATCTATATTATTTTCAAAGTGAAAGGAACATAACTCTGCTAAAAAATCATCAAACCATGACCAAATTCCAACTTGACCTGCCCATTCCTTTGACATATCCATATGTCAAATTTAAGTTGAATATGTAACACTGTTGGGTAGATAATGAACAGAAACTGTAAATATCATATTATTTTCAAAGTGAAAGGGGCATTAAATTCTCTGCCAAAAATCATTGAACCATGACCAAATTCGAACTTGGCCTGGGCATTCCAAAAACATATCCATATGTTAAGTTTGAGTTAAATGTGTTGTACTGTTGGGGAGATAATAAACGGAAACTGAAAATTTCATATTACTTTCAAAGTGAAAGGGGCATAACTCTGCTAAAAATCATTAAACCATAACCATATTTGAACTTGACCTGCGCATTCCTTTGATGCATCCATATGTCAAGTTTGAGTTGAATGAGTTGTACCTTTTGGGAGATAATGAACGGAAACTGAAAATTTCATAATATTTTCAAAGTAAAAGGGGCATAACTCTGCCAAAAATCATCGAACTATGACCAAATTCGAACTTGACCTGTATTTTCTCATAACATATCCATATATCAAGTTTGAGTTGAATGTGTTGTACCTTTGGGGAGATAATGAACGGAAACTGAAAATTTCATTTTATTTTCAAAGTAAAAGGGGCATAACTCTGCCAAAAATCATCGAACCATGACCAAATTCAAACTTGACCTGTATTTTCTCATGACATATCCATATGTCAAGTTTGAGTTGAATGTGTTGTACCGTTGGGGAGATAATGAACGGAAACTCAAAATTTCATATTATTTTCAAAGTAAAAGGGGCATAACTCTGCCGAAAATCATCGAACCATGACCAAGTTCGAACTTGACCTGTATTTTCTTATGACATATCCATATGTCAAATTTTAGCTGAATGTGTGCAACCGTTCTTAAGATAATGAACGGAAACTGATGATGACGGAATGACAGAATGACGGAAGGACGGAAGGATGGAAGGACGGAAGGATGGAAGGACGGAAGGACGAAACAGGGTAACACTATATGCCCCGGCCATTACATGGCGGGGGCATTATAAGATAAACCTATGGCTCCCAGGGGCAGGGCTAATTTTGACACAAGAGGCAAAATTTGAACATCATTGGTAGAGTACCAATAGATGATATTATTTAACAAATATTAAAGCTCTAAGCCTTGTACCTTCAGACAATAAGATTTTTTTATTTTTTACTATATGTAAATATTGAAATCAATGACCCCCAGGGCGGGGGCAATTTTGACCCCAGGGCTATAATTTGAACAATCTTGCTAGAGGTTTACAACACAATGTTTCATGCAAATATCTCACCTCTAGCATTTGTCAATTGCTAGAAGAATTTTTTTTAAGTTTTTACTATATACATATAAGGAAAATCAATGACCCCTGGGGCGGGGTTGATTTTGACCCCAGGGCTGTAATTTGAACAATCTGGGTAGAGGTCTACCAGACAATGCCTTATGCAAAATATCTAAGCTCTAGGCCTCTTGGGTCTTTACAAGAAAGTGTTTTTAGTTTTTACGATATGTACATATAGCGAAAATCAATGACCCCGGGGCGGGGCAGATTTTGACCCAAGGGCTATAATTTGAACAATCTTGGTAAGGGTCTACCAGATGATGCCTCATGCAAAATATCTAAGCTCTAGGCCTTTTGGGTTTTTACATGAAGGTATTTAAAGTTTTTACTATATGTACATAGTGAAAATCAATGGCCCCGGGGCGGGGCCAATTTTGACCCCAGGGCTATAATTTGAACAATCTTGTTAGAGGTCCACCAGACAATGCCTTATGCAAAATATCTAAGCTCTAGGCCTTTTGGGTCTTTACAAGAAGATTTTTTAAATTTATTCTTATAATTCCTTTTGGTTGCCATGGCAACCAGATTTCTGCATGGAATGAAATTCTTTGAACAACTTTGGAAGCCCTTCACCTAAGGAACAATCCTGCAAAGTTTGGTTGAAATTGGACAAGTGGCTTTTCTCAAGAAGATTTTTTAAGTTCACTATATAATCTATATAACACACACACACACACACACACAAACACACACACAGGTGAATCGCTATATGCCACCGCATCGCAGATGCTGCGGTGGCATAAAAAGAAAGAAGATGGGGAAGATAAAAAAGCAAGTGGTGTGTGTATTTGAGTTTATTTATACTCGTCACCGGTTGCCCATATGGGCGAGTCCTCCAGAAGAGTGTTAGTCATTAAAGATTTTGGAGGATAGTGCAAGAAACAGATACAGAAAGATGCCCAAATTCCAGAAGCATCTCCTGGTCCTTTAGCGAGCCAAGTGTTTAAACACTCATACACGGGACAATTTAATGTCTCACCCGAAAGACTGATTAGTAATTTCAGTTAGCCAGCCCGAGAATTGATCCCACAATGTCGATATAACAAGTCTCGCGCTCTAACCGATTGAGGTACTTGGGCTGGAAAGCAAGTTGTCTTAAATGTTCAGCATTTTCGATAGTTGAATTCGATAAAGGTCAGGTCAACAATTATCGTACTCGAGGCTTATGCAAGTATGTAGCTAAATCTGGCCTGCCTTTGCCCTTAAAGCAACCATACAGTCGTGTGAAATGAATGGGTTTAGTCATATACAAGTTCAGGTTTTTAGGTCCTACTTGCTTTATTTGCATTTCTATGTTTCAAAAAAATGTCCAATGAATATAACGCCCCATAAAAAGAAGTAACTTTAATCCAAGTCTTTTTTTTAATTGGTGTACGCCGCATACTTATTTGTATTTTTATACTTCTAGTTCGTTAACTTCCTTAACATTGACAAAAATTTTCGTAACAAATGTGGAACTCGATATCCGTCATAAAAAGTGTCGACGAAAACCACCAAATCTGCGTTACGCATCTTGAATTTATTGAATTTCAAATTTAACAAGACTTGTAAAAGTGTATGCAATAAAGCAAATGCATAATAAAATTACGCTTTAAAAAGTAATGTGATACATTTACACCATTGTCAATAAGTATGCAAACAACCATGGCGGAAAACACCTTATTTTCGAGACATGAATTAACCAACCAAAACATTCAAAGACTTGGATTTTAAGATATTACCAAACATTGGCTAATATTTACTGACTTTTTAGTGCATTTAAATAGAACACAAAGGAAACAGTTTTATTTCAAATATAACAGAGTTCAAGATTGTCTTTGAAGTCTGTAAGTTAGGCATTTGATCCAGAATAAATTCGATATCCTTCAAAGTTTGGTATTCATAAATCTAGAAAAGGAGATATATTGAACATGCTTGCAAAAAATAATCTTATAATTTATACAATAATATAACTTTTAAAGGTTAAATGGATTGGGTATTTGGCCGGATTTTCAGTTATACTGGCATTTTCAATGTAACACGATGATTTTTACACGGCCATGTTAATATTATATATTTGCTTTTCA
The DNA here is from genome assembly GCF_026571515.1 of Ruditapes philippinarum. NCBI lineage: Eukaryota > Metazoa > Mollusca > Bivalvia > Venerida > Veneridae > Ruditapes > Ruditapes philippinarum. The sequence continues at coordinate 4,868 of NW_026863440.1, forward strand.
GATGCATGTACGAAATACATATGAATCTAAGATACACAACCATGCATGTGTGTACGTGCTGATATATCATGGTCACCGTAATAAACAATAAATCAATTGAACGATTCTAACTGTCTGACACAGTATGTATCCTAACTGTCTGACACAGTATGTATCCTAACTGTCTGACACAGTATGTATCCTAACTGTCTGACACAGTATGTATCCTAACTGTCTGACACAGTATGTATCCTAACTGTCTGACACAGTATGTATCCTAACTGTCTGACACAGTATGTATCCTAACTGTCTGACACAGTATGTATCCTACGCTACCACATGTTTTTCATTGAATTAAAAAAAAACTCAAACAAAACAAAAAACTCATCAAGCAACCCCAGGCATGGGTAAAACTAACGGAAACGCCAGACTCCTTTACAAGAAATTAAACTGACACTTCTAAATTGAACCACTGAATTTGTTTATATCAAAAACGTGTTCCCAGAATTTATTTAATATAAGGACTTTAATTTCTTTGATTTTGAGTAATACAGAATTCATTCTTTATTTGTCAACTGGAAGTGACCGTTTGTTAACAAGAACATTTTAACATCTGTCTGTGTGTGATTTTACTCAGATACATACTAACTTAAAACAAACATGCAATTAAACAAACATGTCTTTATAAATGTCTGTTCTACAAATACAGTGTAATTCTCTATAATGTCACATCATTTATCATAATTTAATAAACGTACACATGGCTGTTGATGGCTTAATGAATTATAAGGAACATATGTCAGATATAAGCAATATCAAACATATATTTTTTTTTAATTTTCCAATAGAATTGATTCTGGCACAATGTTATTCACAAAATAAAACAATGCATAACGACCATATGCAACAATCGATTGCTTTCTATTCATTAGGGTTATTCCTCATGAATAATTACAGCCAGTGAAACTGCTTCGATTTCTTGGATTTGTTTTGATAGAGCAAAGCAAAAAAACAGCAATGTTGTATAAGTAAAATAATAAAAAGCTGTAAAGATGTACTTATAATTATTATGGAAAAAAACCCAAAGAAAATAATAATCACTGACAATAAAATATACATACTTTACTTTTTATTCCAATATGTATTATAGCCCCAAACGTATAACAGATAGACTAAGTGATGTTTTAATATGCATGGACATACACACGAAATAGAACAGTAAAGCATGAAAATCGTGCTTTTTCACTTCATGTATTTCCTTTTCCATCTCAAAAATAGTAATTTCAAGTGCCCAATAAGTTAACGACGGAGAGAAGTAATTTTAAAGTTTTGCATGGAATGCATGAATTGACACAACTGTCCATTAGTAAGACAATAGAGAACGTGTTTTAAGTAAAGAGAAACTTCTCAAATTTTCCATTATGTGAGAGAATAAAGAAATCTCAGCACACAGTGCCTCGATCTGTCCATTCACTCACACGGTGGTTTCTCCTTAACTTAATTTGATTATTGATAGTTGAAAAATGGAAACTGTTCAAATGGTCAAAAGTAAGAACACCTTAAATACAAAGCCTATAACGGAAACAAGTTGATGTTGCAGGCTCGGTTTGATGGAGCCTGTCCATAGACAGTAGTGGTAAATACAAGATACCGTCCACCCCCCCCCCCCCAACACCGACTGTGGTTTAAAGTCCATATATAGGGATGATAATGTTATATTATTGTTCTTTTTAATTAAAAAACTGTTTAGACCCTGTTATAAGGTCCTTTCAAGGAGGATAAACATACTGAGTAGATATTAATGTGTTAAAGAGAAAATGTACAATTCATTAACACAATTAGATATAATATTTATTAATCATATGATAATATTACTAAACAATGAATTTGTTCAAATGTTATTGAAAATAATTTTGAACGAGGAAGTGTAATTTGTCAATTTACATGAAGTTCAAATACACATTCAACATTCACATTCAAGATTTTCACGACTGACTAAGTTTCGTGAGATTAAATTTAAAATGTGGAGATCTTTTAAACTAAGGTTATGTTAAGTTATTGTCGTATTGACATTAAAATTGCTTAAATAGAAAGGATGTGAACTGTCAACGGAATATAGGAAGTTTGAAACAAAAACAGTAAGATGTTTTAAACTCATTTCTATATCAATAAGGACAAAAATAAACATTTTATTTATGCTTGATTCTTATAATGTCTAAAATTTCAAATCTAATTTTATGTCAGATAATACACCGTGTATATCAAGTTACGCCGGAATGTGAAAATAACGCACGATTCGTGCAATAAGTAATGCAGGATTTTGCAATAAATGGCGGATACCTGACAGGATTTCCAACTGGCCAATATATTCGTTATTTAACCGGACTGAAAAAAATCAGTAGCCGCATACGGCTGCGAAGACACAACTCTTTATCCCTCATCAAGATTATTTCCACGAAATTGTTTACTTTTCAAGATCATACGTGAAAATGATGGCTGGACCACCACTTTTGAGCGAGAATTTGGCTTTTTGTCGGCTCTTATAAGTACAACAATGCATATTATCCCGTATAATTTCGATTTTCGGTAGGCAAGTGACATAAACCTAACTTATTGTGATATAGGAAGTTGACCATAAACTGATAAAATGTGATTCAAGCCGTTTTCTGGGGTAACGCCGATGTACGTGAATTGTGCTTAGCGGTAACGCCGGACAACGTGATTTTTTTCTTATATGGTACAGAATTATTACACATGTTTAACGTCGTTAATCGGCGAATATAATCAAGTTATTTGCGAACTATAGTCAATGTATTTTCTTCGTAACTTATTAAGAAATATATGATAATTAGATCTTGACAAACTTTCAACATTTTGAATGCATATTGTAACTTAGTATAATATGACAATTGTTTCCTGAAATAAAATAATTATTTGTGAACATGCTGCCAAAGTCTTATCTTGTTAGAAAATAAGGACAATAAACTTAGTTTGCAAATGAATGGAATATAAAAATAATAGAAAACAATCAAGAGAAGCGTCTGCATATTTTATGCCTGAAATAATGCACCAGTAAAGCTTGAAAGTCTCCATATGTCCTTTGTGTTGGCGTGATGTGAAACCCAACCAAAACAAATATATTTGACTGTAGCCATTCGCCTGGTGAACTTCTGTGGAAATGAATTATTTATTCAATCATTTTTTTTTCTCTTATATAAGGAAGCAACTTGTATTCAAAAGATATTTTACTTATAAATTATAGTGCCCAAAACTTGTAAAAGCATAGCCTTATTGTCCTCTGCTAAAGTGAAATAAATAATAACACCTTGGGGGTAAAGATTTACCCTTCTCTTAGGGTTTCTTATTATATGTTAACTTGTATGGGAAAAACATATGAATCTACCGTAAGAGTTTATACTAGGCATTACTATAAAAGAGGCCACCAGTACAGATAAAGGTCACATCCATACGAGTGACCATTTGCTCACTCAGGTAGCTCATTTGCACAAATACATTAAATATCTAATAGCAATCTCTCAGACCTTGAATGAACTGTTCCAAGTTCACAGCTGAGCAAAACCATTTCACAAATTTGCCAGGTAAAGGGTGACATAGACTAAAGATTTGAATATATTTTGGTCACTTACTCAACGTACATGTATATGAAGAGCTACTAGAGATGTGTTTGTGGAAGATTGCATCTATCCATGCCATGGACGTCTAAAATGGACTTCTTTTTGTGTAATAATTAATAAAGAGTGAGAACAATGAAAAATTCTATAATTTTACAAAGCCCATTTTCATAACTACCATCTCAATAGGTATTGAGAGACTGCTACTCCGTTGCTACCCCGATGTTTCCTTGAGTAAGAAAATGTTCACGCATTGCTTCTCCTCACTTCAACAAAGACATATATTAGGAGGCTTATAGCTCTATGGTTTCAGCTATATCTTTTTTCAACGCGATCAAACTAAAATAAATTCTGTATAAAATGAATTAAAGTTTCCTCACAAAAAATATTTGAAAAGTGCTGATACTCGCCGATCAACGGCGTTAAACATGTGTAACAGTTCAATACCATATATGAAAAAAATCAAATTTTCTGGCGTTACGTTACCGCAAGTACTATTCACGTACATCGGCGTTACCTCATAAAAACGACTTAAATCCCATTTCATCAGTTTACTTCAATTTTCTGTCACCAGAATTTTAGTAAATGTCACTTGCCTACCTAAAATCGAAATTATACCGTATAATATGCATTGTTGAACTTATAAGAGCCGACAAAAAGCCAAAATCTAGCTCAAAACGATAGAAAAGTCATCATTTTCACAAATGATCTTGAAAATTAACAATTTCGTGGAAATAATCGTGATGAGAGATAAAGAGGAATGTCTTTGCAGCCGTATGCAGCTATTCATTTTTTTTCAGTTCGGTTAAATAAAATATTTATTAGTCAGTTTTCTTACCGCGTTGGAAATCCTGTCAGGAATCCGCCATTTATTGCACAATTCTGCGTTACTTATTGCACGAATCGTGCGTTATTTTCAAATTCCGGCGTTACTGGATATACACGGTGGTGTAATATATATACCTACATGTATATTACAGCACGTTTGAAACCTTTATAAACTATATACACAACTGCAGTCATTTTTTTCAATTAATTTCATGTTTTGTAAAAGGTTTTTTTTAATTATAAATCCGTGATAAAGACTGTTGGCAAGTTATATGGCCGTACTTAAACGGTTGTTTGCAATATAACCTTCGCCTAGCGACAAGACACCACTTATATAGGGCCATTTAATATGCAATATGCCTTTATAACAAGTTCTGTAAGTTATGCATTAAACTGGAAAGAAAAAAGTTATAGTTATAATACAATCGCAACTTTTCGGCCCTTTCCGCCAGTCCTCGGATAAGGACCTCGAACACAACAGATCGGATACGGTTTTTCGGTCTAACCTACGCTAAGAAACTAAAAACATGTAAACAAAAAAGTAATTTAATGCTGGAAGTTGTTGACAAGTTTATTTCCGATATATAAAGTAAAAGTCCACCTGAAATAAGTGAATTCATAGATACAAATGCAAGCAATACATTATTTATGTATTCATTATAATAGTTGTAGAAACCGAAAGTACAAAATGTCAACCTAGTAATAGAAAGAGCAGCGAAACACGAGGCTATCTGATTTGTACGAGGGGGCGTAGCCCCCGAGTATTAATCAGATTGCCGAGTGTTTTGGTGTTCTTTCTCTTTTGTATCATAGTCAAACATAAAAGCACGTTCTCTGCTGTCACAATATGAAACCCCGGCAAAAATGAACCAATGAACGAACATCTGAATATGACATTTCTGTCGCTTTTCCTTTCTCTGCCGTCACAATATGTAAACCCCAGCAAAAATGAGCCAATCCATGGGCATGCTCTGGAGTGCGGGTAACTAATACCCGCACTCCAGTTAACGCAATGTGCATGTATATATATACGATTTAACCCTGACACATTTTCAACAGAAAGGTCTCCAAACTATGATACAATTGACATTTAATCGGATTTGTTCATAATTGTACATCAGTGGGCATGTTTAAATTAAAGATGGTTGTCAGACATATTTGCAATCATAACTGTGCCGAACCTTTGAATCTCAAATATATACATTTGTTATTACACTCTCTGTTTATGTAATAGAAAGAGCACCGAAACACGAGGCTATCTGATTTGTACGAGGGGGCGTAGCCCCCGAGTATTAATCAGATTGCCGAGTGTTTTGGTGTTCTTTCTCTTTTGTATCATAGTCAAACATAAAAGCACGTTCCCTGTTGTCACAATATGAAACCCCGGCAAAAATGAACCAATGAACGAACATCTGAATATGACATTTCTGTCGCTTTCCCTTTCTCTGCCGTCACAATATGTAAACCCCAGCAAAAATGAGCCAATCAATGGGCATGCTCTGGAGATCGGGTAACTAATACCCGCACTCCAGTTAACGCACTGTGCATGTATATGTATACGATTTAACCCTGACACATTTTCAACAGAAAGGTCTCCAAACTATGATACAAGTATACATCTGAAACCATGTGGTAGAACTACCTTCTCCGTGGTTATTATAGATAATAGCCGAGGACGCTCTAATTGGTTATAATGGAGATATAATGTCCTCCTGACTACACATGTAACGTCTAAAATTACAAATATCTGATTGAATTGTGTGATACATTATTTTATAGTTGCCCATATGTTATGACATTTACAAGGACATAAGGTATCCAATTCATTAGATGTATTAAATAGATATTCATTCAGTACACCTTATATTTTAGTTCTTCATTAACTAGTTTTTTTAAGCATTTACTATTTTGTAATTGAATAAATTGGACGTTGTCTTTGATTTAACGGTACGTTTTAATAGATATTTAAAATGGTTTAAATCATTCGTTTTACTATTAAACACAATGTAGGACTGTAAGTAAACAAATGAGAAGGCACACACTGTGTCCGCATATTATTTACAATGATTCAATACAAACTATTCTATTAAACAGGTTGATTTTAAAACATGGATAACTATGAATTTGTGTCAGAGAAGAAAGACTACAGTGTTCCGGAATTTCATGACAGATTTCATAAATGTCTGCCAAAGATCTTAGAAGTGAATCAAGGTGTGTGTAATGATAGGGACGAGGAAGCGTTTGGTAAAGGAGAGGTGAGTCATTTTTGTGCTCTAAATGTGACCTACTATCAGACCCAACCCGTCCGTATAGAGTCAGGCCAAGAGTAAGACACGCTTAGTTTGACCCGGTCGATCTATTTTACATCGATATCTCTTAAATTAGATACTGTGGAGCTGAGCTATGCAATGGTTAATTCAAAGTGGGTTAGTGACATAATCCGAAATAACCCCCCCCCCCCCCACAAAATCTCTTAAATTAGTATTTGACAGTTTCCACTAAATATAAGTTACATGTTTATTAAATAAAATGAGTACGATGAAGCCCAATAACGCAGTTAATACTTAAGGCAAACTATTATCCTTAAATTAAGATACGAATGTGTATAGACCATATCAGTCAACACGCTATATCTGATAATGCTTACCACTTTATTTATGATTAATAGTTCAATTTTGTATAGAGGGATTTGAAAATGAAATGTTTGTAGCTTTTTATCATCATATTCATTGTTTTCTTTACAGTGAATTGGTCTATAATGGAAACATTTACTTTTAGTATTTCTAACATTAATAAAAATAATAATACCTATCATTAATAATTATAATAATAATAATAATAAACACTTAATTTCATGAAGGTAGCATATTAAGAAAAACACATCTTATTTACAATATGGCCTTCATTCAAACAAAATAAAGAAAATACAAAAATTGTACACACATATCAAAAATATAGACAACAACCATTCAAATCGACAGACACATGTATACATCATTCATTTAAATTGTATATCAAGTAAATATTTTTCTCATATTTCCTTTGAAAACATATATAGACGAAGACTCTGTATTATATAAATGAAAATCATTTCATACTTCGTAGCATTATTTCTGAAAGTTCTTTTAGCATATTTAGTATAAGATCTTATCAAATAACTATACGTTGTTAGTCCTATAAAATAGCACACCTGCCACGTTCAATAATACGATGACATGCCTTAAAATAGTGCCAATATTTATATCACTTTTAAGAAATAAGATATAAAGCCCGCATTTGAAGTAATTTGTTCGGCTAGTAAAGCAAGGCCAAAATATGATATAGATTTCTGCAAGAAACTGGAAAATAGCAGTCATTTTGTTTTAACTCGGTCTATGTGTAGTGCATAAATGAAACAAAATATTCTCAGTTTCTAAACATTCACGTCATGATTCAGTAGTGTTTAACTGATTGTATTATAAATTTACAACGTGTTAAAACACAAACGACTTGGATCAATGAATTGCAAATGTGAAATATTATAAGTACAAGTAGTTATTTTATAAAATTGTCAATAAATAAGTGATTTGATATTGGCCCTGTTATTTGTCCTCGGGTCAGTCTTCAGCCTTGGGGCCTTGGGCCAATACGACTGCCCTCGGACAAATAACAGGGCCAATATCAAATCACTTATTTATTAACATATATTACATGTATTATGTTTTTTGGTTGTTGATCTGTGTATCTGATTTTTTGAGAACACTAGGGTATCTAAAATGTAGGAAGGGGGTCAATCCTTGTACTAATAATGCAGTATGCATATATTTTCAAAAGTTAACCAGTTTAATTTAAGGAAAAGCTGTAAAGATGGCGTGCTATAACCGGGTTACACAATATTATCTTTGCTGTGCGTTTCTGCAGTTTATTCACTTTTTCAAATTCAGTTTTCTTACAATTATTCAATATAATACAACAATAATCAAACCAAAGTAAAATATTTCTTTCATGTTAGCGGATACGATAAACGCTTTTAGAGAGCAATTTGTGTTTGTAATTTATTACAGCCGTGCTTTATTTAAACATTCCATTTTAAGTTTTCATCTAAGTGAATACCTAATAATTTCCGTAATTTCGTTTGACTGTAGCATGTACCTTCTGTTTTTATATCTAAAGAAGGTTTGGATTTTAATATCGGATCATGTATCTAATACTTGATAAAAGGATACATATAATTTATAATCCTCTCGTAGTCAAGTATGATACTAAATACTAGAAACATAATTATGTACTTTATATTTCATACCATCCATTATAGACCAATTCACTTTAACCTTTTCCCTCATATAGACGTGTTTCGACGGTTTTTGTCCCCCCCTCCTTTTTGAGGCCTCAAACAGGGAAAATGTCCTATTTAGGCCCCATACACTGTTTTTCGTTTGAGAAATGTTGTTAAAAAAGTGACCACTTTTTCGGCGCGCCCCCCATCAAAATGGTACATCAGAGGGCTGCCAGAAGGGGATGTGCCCCCTTCTGTTTGGGGGGGGGGGGTTTGAGGGGGTAGTCCCCCTCATCGCCAAGAAAATTTTGGACATGTGATTGGCTAAAAATGGCCTCAGGTCGATCTTAAGGTGACGTGTAACCAACGCTGAAAAGCCTTTTACTCTATCTCATTGCATTGAGAAGTTGCAGCACTTTGAAATCAGTTTTGATGAAAAAAAAAACTTTGCAAAATAGTGATTTTTCGCAATTTTGAGACGTCCACCCGTTGCCATGGTAACAGGAAATTTAAGATTGAGCATGTTGTTACAAAGGTTATGGTTCAGTCAACATATGTGCCAAGTTTCATCAGTATTGAAGTATTGTTCATATTATACATGTATATCGTCAACTTTCTTTTTAAAAATGGTTATCTACAGGCCCTTACTGGACGAAAGCAATATTTAATTGTAATTGTTGAAAAAGGTAGTCATTTAAATGACGAAAACGATGTTACAAAAAGGAGGAATGGTACCTAGAAGTCGTGGGTTTGATCTATTTCTGAGTTTCGATCGTGTTTCGTCATCTGACATCAGGGTCCACGTTGATAAATCTAAGGTATTTGATTGGTCCACGGTGATAAATCTAAGGTATTTGATTGGTCAGAAAACCAGCACGTAATGTAAATTGACCAATGAAAATTAGAGATCTGAGACAAAACTCGCAAAATATTATAACGTTGGGACAAGCACTGTATAGCTCCAGGATCAGAGCTAGAACTTGATTTATTTTGAGTTGCAAGAACGTTTTTTTTTTCAATCGAGATTTAATGATCGTGTTTAAAGTAACACTTTTTAAAAATTAACTTTCTCCCGATGAAGCACAATTATAGACTCCATCAATTTCATGTCAAAATCTAAGGCATATTTGAAGGGCAGTTAAACGCTGGATTTGTTAATCTATGGGCATGGACGAAATACAATCCAAAGCACACAGCTAACCCCCCCACACCCCCCGAAAGCAAAAACATATTGCAATCGTACTATCTGCTCAAAGGCAGGGTTATAAAATTTCTGTATATAAGGTTTTCAAATGAGCAAAAAGTTTATAAATTACCGAAACGAACATAATCATACGTATCATGTGTCAGGAAGTTATGTGCACACCAATTTATACAATGTGTCATTCCAATGTAGGCTAAAATTAATCAGATGAGATTGTATGAAAAACCACAATAAATTAAACTATAAATTACCAGGTTACATAATTCACTGTGATCACAACTGAAACAGACGATACTCTCCTTTCACCTTAGTTATCATTGGAGGCAGAAACGCAGGATTTAATAACTTCTTGTATTTAGGGAAGACAATAATGTTCAAAAATTTGTAAAATGAATAATAAAATCAACTGTGGTATGTATTTACGATTCAAAATTAGATGACATTGCAGTTTTTACAAATGTCATCTCAATGCAAAACATTTCCACACCGTATTACCGGCGGCAGTGATGGCAGATCACTGCAGTGATGGCAGATATCTGAAAATTACCGATCGATACAGGTAGGTTATAAATTTGGTTGGTTTAATTATATTACACAAATACGGCCCATTTCATTGCTATAAAACTATTGTCCATTGAATGGAGATACTGTAATGTAATTTTGGACTCGTTTTTTCCTGTTTTAAGACTATTTTGAGCAGGTTAAAAGTGAAAGCCTTAGAAAAATCCGTGAAAATGTCTGTTTTCTGTTCAAAATATCACAAGTTTTAAGTAAATGGCAGGATTTCCTGTTATCAATATAGACGTTCATCCATTAGGGTCACGCAAGCCAAATATCTACCCCGTGAGTCTTTTCTTGAAAGTTTTTACAGACTCTCAATCTTGTCCGGTCGAAGAAAAAATGCTGCCGTTGTAGGCAGATACATATTATAAATGCTGCCGTCGATGGCAGAAATACCATGACAGAAAATCAAGTTCAATCTTTTATCAATTCCTCTTTTCTTTGCGTCCTTTTAGTCGGAATTGAGGCGTGAAACTATCATTTCTAATATTTTCTCAAGATAGAAAAGTTATTAATGCGGTATGTGCATCGAAAAAAGCTTTTTAGCAATATGCAGTTACAATACAAAAAGTGATGATTTAGTACGACAAAATTGCACTATAAATAGAGAAATAAACATGAAAAACTTCATGATATTTTTTTACCACATACCTGGTTCGTTTTTTGCGACTCCGTAAAAATGATATTGCATAGCCGTGCATATATTTTGACGTGACGTCATTTGCGTTATATAAAAATAGCGTAAAGGCGCGCAAAATGTTAGCGTTACATTATAGGCGCAACAATGAAAAATGGTTCTGTTTCACTTCAAACGGTCTTTATTTTTGGTATGTGGTCAATAGAATATTAAATTCGTGTAAGTTCATTATTGAATTGATTGAACTCGTTGAATAAAATAATATTATGCTAGCCAGAGGCTCGCATAATATAATTGTATTCAACTCGTTTTTAAACTTACACTCTTTTAATACCCTCTATGTTATTACAATACAACCTCTGCTGAGAGACAAGATATTTAATGGTTACATTGAGGGGTAACATGTATTTCGTTGTCGCACTTAAAGAAGTTTTGAAAGTTTGGGGGTAATAATAAAGAAATTAGCATTTAAAAAAAGGGGAAAAGGCCACAGGTAACTCTAAATGATATAAATGATTTTTTATTCATAAAATGAAAATACCAAAAACACGGAGCAACTTTCTATATTTTTAAAACATTTTTGCGATTAAGAATACAAACTGGAGAGGAAATTGCTGCTTTGAATGTGTGTATGTATGTATTTTTTTTCTCTTACTTTTCTTTGTTGTGTTTTCTCCTTTCTCCTTTCTTTTACTAAACGAGGTATGAATTGTATGCTAATGTGTATGTTTGTATCGTTATTTAATGTTTTTCAAGTATGAAATAATGAAATAAAGAGCTCTAACTGATCATGTTTTTGGTTATTGTATTATAGGTGATAGTTATCGGAGGCATTTTTAGACAGAAACGTGTAATAACAGAGTTACAAATCCATCAAAGAACAAGATTAATCAGTATCCCTGAGACTTTCAGCGAGAAATTGTGTTTGATCCAACATGGCAGACGTAAGTACATTGTATTACTCTAATCACAAGTTTTAGTCATACTCTTTTTAACTTCGACGAAGTTCCTCGCGGTTATATATAATTCAAATATAATGTATTGAGCATTCAAGTACTTGCAAAGAAATTGTGGAATAATTTTAATTCATTACATTGAACAATGATTTTAAATCATTAGAATTATTAGTAACACCAATGAATTGAAATAAGATAACATTTCCTTGTGTAAACGTCAACTTTAAAGTTTAGAATATTATTTTTATAACAATTATTTGCCTTTTCATGTATTTTACGAGAGTATCAGAGTAATACTACGTGCATGGTATTTATAAATCATATCATTTATCAATGCTATTTAAAAATTGATTGTGACAGGTGGATATCTTAATTCGTAATGATACACGCCATTTTACACTTTTCCAATGGTAAATTTTGAGTTCTAAAAAAAATTAAAGCCCAAGCTAGGAGGCGTGAACAATAGATTGCATACGCCATTGCGATCCGAACAGGCTAAATTCAGCCGAATATCTACAATTATAAAATTTGCCGTACGTTTTGAACGAGGTTTATTTTTTCTACATTCATGGCATATTTTAAACTATTCAAATACGAAATTATCTAATGTTTGCTAACATCCAAAATCACATAAGTAAAGAATTACATTATGATCTTTATACCATAACATCTGGTAGATTATGAATAAACATTTCTGTACGAAACCAGAGATTTCAGTGCCAATATAGTAAGATGATTGAGCTTCATTGGAGCCTGTGTGCTATCTCAGTTTTGTTAAAGTGACCTCTACCTTTAGCTTTTCATTAGTGAACACTAAATTTGCAAATCTCTTTAAAGATGTGATGATATTCTAAGCATTTAATGTGACTAATGTACAGGTGAACAGTTTATCTTTGTGTGTGGGACCTCGTGGCGGAGTGATTAAAGCCGCCGGCTTCAAATCACTGTGGTACTGACGTTCGACTCTTTTATGTGATGAAGCTATCCGACTAATTTAAAAAAAAGAAGAAAAAAACTAGTCTAACATAGTTCACAAACGGGCAACTGAGGCCTGCCTCAAGCAATAAACATGGAATGTTGCGATATGACATTTTCAGAATCTGTGCATCATATTATAAAATTTAACATCCAACAATTATATTAGCGCGTCATTGTCATTGCGCTAGGAAGAAATTAGACACATAAAGTGACCATAGACGATTAATGTACTTAAATGATTGTTTTGTTACAGCCGGAAATGAAGACAAGCTGTTGAACATATTAGCCCACAACCACCTTCCAATAACCGTTTGTTTTCCAAGGAATCGAACTATAAGTTTAGGGGCTAAAACTGTAAATAGCAATCGTATCCCACATTTGACCCTGACTGAAATGTTTGAAGAAGTCTACTTGCTTGGAAACTACATCAATAATGGTAACAATATATATTTAATAACATTGACAGAATAATTAACATATAAAATGTGTCTATCATGGATAGACTCGATCAAAATAAGTCTGAAGTTTTTACAAATCAATTTTGTTTACATCTATATTTAATCTTCGCCTTTTTCAAATACAAATTTGAATATAGATCTGTAGTGCACCTTTCACATATTAGCGGATGATTATGATGGTTACCATTGAACTTGTTCGGGCGATGAGAAATTATAACAGTCTCATAGGAACTCGAGAACGGGACCGCAGATTGCGACGCATATTTTCGATCGTGTAACGGTTTTTAAAAACGTTTCTGTTACATCTAAATATCTTTTAGTATTCTCCGAGTATATGGCCTCAAAAAATATATTATCAATTGAACCCAATCTGTCTCTTTTAAAACTGGTCAAATTTTACGGTATTATAAAAAAAGACAAGGAGTGACATCCGCCATTTGCCGCAACGTTTTTCCCCTTTGGCTACAATTGATTACTATTTTTTCAGAATTTTGGTCCCGTTATTTTTGTCAACTATCAGGTATCTTCCGGTGTTTATTGTTTACACGTGTTGAAATGTATAGGCGGCATTATAACGGGCGTATTTGTGTTTTGATTTGTTAACATGGAGAAAACTTTTGCCTAACTGAAAAAAGGAATATTAAAACACGATTCATAGATAAATACTTTAGGCACTCATCTGGTATTCATTACTAGGAAATATGAAAGTTTTCCATGTATTGAGTGACATAAAGAGAGTATTAGAAAAATTAAAACAAAAATCAAGCATATCAAGGGGGATAACTTAGGCTGAACGTTGCGGTAAATGGCGGATGTCACTCCTTTTCTTTTTTCAATATACCGTAAATTTAACTGATTTTTAAATTAGAAGATTATATTAAATTGAGATTAGATAATTAAAGACCACCCGCTCGCATGATATGAAAAGATATTCAAAGGTCGGACAAACAATATGTTAAGGCTGTACGGATTCGGATTTATGCGCCGCAATTTGCGGTCCTGTTCCAGAGTTCCTATGTAACAGTCTATGCCGACGGTAATCCAGTGAAAAACCACTTTTAAATTCATCCTAAGACTAAACCACCACATGTTTTATAAAAGTATATCTTTCATGCGGTTTGCAAATGGATGACGAATATTCAAACTTCGCATCAAGGTTAAGTTTAAGACAAAAGCAAAAACCGATTATAATTAAAAATCAAAAACGTTATGCCATCAATGTTTACCGGTCATACAAAATGTATGAGAAGTTCTATCTTTTTTCGGTTTCTAAGGAGAGGCTTTGGGGAGTATCGTGGACAGTTCGCTCTACTGACACAGCTGCGGTGTCATTGGGTGAACGGTATTAAGATCACCATGTGATATTTGAATCCGTACAAACGCAAATAAAATGAGGAAATGGCAAGATAATTATAACGAGGATTTGGAAAACCAAGGGTTGCTTATTTAATGTTCATTGAGGAGTATTCACACCCTAATCTTGCTGATTAAATTCGCTAGGGGTTTATTCCAAGTTATGTAAGTGAAATCTAATCTTATTGCAATCTATATATTACAGATCTTATTTATATTCTATAATTATGAGTATCCCTATGCAGTTCACCGAATACCTAATCTTGTTTTTGAATACTGGGTTTAAAGGGGTAAATTATAAAAGATTTTAAGATAAAGATATTTTCGTTTAATCGAAGTTTGCCTTGTTTTCATTTACCGTTGTTATTTTGCTTAGAAAGAAAACAACATCGCGTAACCTTTTATAAGGCAAAGTTGACTTTAAATCTTTTTAGTTTTCAGAGGCGTTCTGGCTTTTTAGAATGGTCGGTTTTCTAGGTTTTTTACTGTATTATTTTACTGTTGTTTTTATTTTTATTGAACTAGTATCGCGAATTACGCATCCAAAGCCAGGTGCATACTGGCAAGGCATTTAGGCTAGAACCATGACCTACGGACATTTGTGATCTGTACGGACAATGACAGCTTGTTTCCAGAGAAGAGCACAGAAGAATTTGGACGCTTTGGCCTATACGAAGAACGTTCCCATTGTGACTACTGGGATGTGAACAATCAGAACTATATTACAACAACCTGAAAATAATAATGCCATCTAGAATGAGCTGACACGGGAATAGATTCATTAATTGCAAAGACACTTCATATATACAATGTCGTTCAAATCACTACCAACAGATATACAAGAAGAAGGAAAAATAACCGACACCTATTGCACCAAAAGCCTAAATGGAAAAGATTACTATCGACCGGCGGCTTTGCCCCAGCTTTATTCCAGTAAGCCAGCATCAATAGGAAAGGCAAAGCTGGGACGCACTCTGTGCTGACAACACTTACAAAACAGTTCTTCCACGATTCCGGGTTCGACTGTCCAGGCTACGCAACCACATCTTCGCGGGAGGGCTACCAAGGCTTAAAGTACCAGCCCTGATGAAGGCAATATCAATCCTTGTCTCGATCCATTAGCTGCAGGGGAGACGTTGCAGGGACTTTCAGTGAAAGAAGTATGCGAATATCTAAGAGCACTAAATCTATCAAAGTATGAAGCCAACTTTAAAGAGCACATGATTGACGGAGGCAATGTTAGTCGAACTCGAACCTGAAACTTTTCCAAGAAGAATTTGGGATGAAAAAAATAGAGGTCGTTCGACTGATTGAAATTTGCAAAGGCAAGGGCGGCTTCCAGTTCAAAGCAAATGACTTTTTACGTTCAGTTATAGTATTGCGTAAATTACGAATTGAAATATTTAGGTATCCGAAAGGTCATATCAAGTTATTTTTTTATGAAGTAAAAACCTTAAAATAAATGCTCTTTAAGATTGTGTCATAAAGGCACTATGATGATATATGTAATATATGTGTACCATGTTATAAAATAATGAAAAAGTATGCATATGTCATTTAATGACAATATTACAGAATTTCTTCTGACAATGGAAACTGTTTTCACCATCAATGTAAAAATGAAATATGTTTCAAGACAGAGGTTTTTGAGAAACTGTTTATAAACATATGTTTATAGTTTAATAATATTTTATTGTATAAATATACACACAATATACAAGTTCATAATTTCACAGACATAATCAAGTGTGCATACAAAAGGGTTTGGCTAAAAGTGCTAACAACATTATCGTGGCCCTTTCCCTGATATATAATTACTCTCTATATTCTCGAAATATCCAGACACGGTCAAAAACATATATAGGCAGTAGAATTATAATTTTTTATTTGTCCAATAATTTGACCAACTTTATCTAGTGATGTTACACTAATCCGTGATAGGGGCTGAATTTGTGTAATGAATTTAGGCCCTGCTTTGAATTTGGAACAGCCCAATCCTAACAAAGTGTGAGCTAATTAAAGTATAGAGCCTGGTCAGACTCCACGATGATGAGCATCAGTTCGTATCACTATACTGATAGGAAAAGCCGTATCACGTTCGATCCCAGAAGTGTATGGCAGCGATGCGGTGACACTAACTAATACTTTACACCAATATCAGGTGCGTTTTGTATAATTAGTTTACAAAGTGAAAATCTATCACATGCATGCAAAATGGTCACACATTGGTGAGGAATAATATGCGACCTTCATAAGCCAAATTTGAGAAAAAGAGGTCAAATTATACATATTATTACATCTATAGATGACAATGGTTACTAAATGATACTAGCCTACTTGTAAAGATTTTGAATCTTGTAAGACAGGAACGCTCTATCATAATTTCTATTCTTTATATATTTAAACGGTATATATACATGTACATATAAATACGTAGTTGCCCTGCCGGACTAGTTGCCGGTGGCCCTGTGTCCCTCGTTTTTGTTGCTTGATGCGTTCATTTAATGTCGCTCTGCCTTGTTGAATGTGTTCCCATGTTTTGATGGAAGGTTTATATACATATATGTGTAACATTCCTATCCAAATGTTACATGTATATGTAGATAATATAATAATATTACAGTATATAGACACAGAGAATTAAAATTGCTAGAAACCTAATGTGATATTCGGAAATTGAATGTTTATATACTAAGATTTAAAGAAAAAGGAGGGGATGTATTTAGACGAAATCATTATTTTAGTACAGTAAACGTTTACCTATCTAGGGAAATCTTTTCCCTCGTTTTTGTTGCTGGATGAGTTCATTAAATGTCGTTCTACCTTATTGATCTTGGTATATATGTTTATGTTTTATAAAAATTCTTTTGTTATGTTATTATTGAGATTACCGGTATTTAATAATTTTGTGTGAAACAGAGGATTAATATTACTCAAATTGTAATATGCAGAAACAAAATGTTGATATGCTTAGACACAAGTTTTGATTTAAAAGAAAAGGGGAATGAGTTAGAATTATACGGATTTATAATTTCAGTACTGTAAATGTTTAAATATCTAGAAAAATATTTTAACTGTAGTTAGATCTTTTGATATGACTTTTGCAACACATTTGGACATGCTTTGATGGTGCCTTTCAATAAAAGAAAATGTCATATATGTTCTAAATTAGGAGATGAATTTCATGAATTAATTGAATGTTCCTTAAAATGTTTAAATAGGAAAACAACCGATTACTGTAAATTAATATCTAACGTAACGATATAATTTGTATTTACAGTTTATTTTATCTCGTATTTAATTATCATTCTATATATATATATTCTATATAGTTTTCCTACTCATTTCCAGCTTTAAAATGTTCATTATTTGATCCAGTTTTTCCTGTATAAAAAAAACTTTGGTTAATTAATGTTGAAAACAATAATAAAATTAAAAGCCAATATGTCCCCCTGTACATTTTTATTTATAAATGTATGTATATCATGTTTGTAAAAGACGTTTTTTATTTTTGGACATTAAAAATCTTTTTGAAATATATTTGTTAACAGATTGTATTGTTTGACTGAATTCATATTCCCAGATGTATAAATAATTTACCCTGCGTTGAATTTGATCCAGTCCATTTGCAAATACATTTCAGTACATAGGTTACTAACAGTATTTTAATAATAGCTAATGATTTCAATATAAAGTACAATGACTTAGCATCAAAATATAAAAACAAGCGATATTTTACGTATGCGTAAAATGGCTGCGAAGGAATTGTCAGCTGTGCACTGATTACTTTTAAATAACCAAAAAAAAAAAATTACAACGTATAACGTACACATATAGCCGAATGTCTGTTTAAGATCTGCGGTACTGTAAAGGGGAAGCATAACGACACAAAAGTTTCTTTACGTCGGTACTATATAGTGGTACTCGTGTTATGTTTTGAAAGGTACCCTTTAGTCAATGTCATATTGTGCCAGAATTCCGACACCATGTATCTTATTTATATATAGACAGAGCTGACATGCTCGTAATGGTTTACCCCAGTGCCTTGGATATTATTAATCTTATCCCAATTAAACGATATCTAAACTTTTAAAAAGGTAATGACCAACGATTAAAAAATTAAATTGAACATAACATATAATATACATGTATATAATTCATTCAAGGCATCAGACCCGTCACCAAATCTAACCAAAGTAAAAATAAAAACACACATCTCTTTACTATATAAAAGGTGGCTATTAAAGTTTTTGAAGCCGCACAGCACTAACCAAATCATTTCAAAAGAAAAAATACAAAATACAAAAATTTAAAATAAAACATTTAAATTTCTTCAAAACAAACTTATTTCCAAGCTTCTGAAAGTAAACAAACATAAAGATTGAAAAATTCAGCGCCAGACTGTGTTGTATTTACATACATTCGGAACTTTGCCTGTTTCGGACTAAATGATGTATTTCTCTCCCCTTATCTGTTTTCGCCATTTTGTTCATATTAAATCACGTATTTGATTATACTCTTGTGTGTTGATCTACAACCATTTTACTGGCGTGGTGGCAGCGAAATTACGTCCCGCGCTCGATAAAGACCTGTGTATGTCATCTCGTAATTGAATTATTACCGTGAACGCAAGTGTATTAAACAAAAACATTGACAATGGCAAATTCTTCCCGCGCGCCAAAACAATGCTGCCTTACGAAACATGAAACTGTAAAGTCATTTGAAAACCGGAGACAGAACTTAATCTACAGCCTTTCTTTAGACAAGAACTTTGCTCCCTTTATCGTGGCTGGGTTTAAATGGCAGTAAAAGACCAAAACTACACCCCACAGAGGCTTTGTGAACGACGGTGAGGATGTAGCCGAAGCTGACAGGAAAACCCGTGAGCAAAAGGTCAACATTCTTGAGTTGATGTTAGGACAGATAGCAATTTGTTGTCCAGTAATATCCATAAACACTATTGTTAAAAACTCTACCTCCGTTGATGATATTTGGCAAACAATCCGCCTCAACTATGGTTTCCAAATTACTGGTGGCCTTTTTATTGACTTTGATTCTATCCGATATGATCCTACAGAGATACCCGAAGATTTGTTCCAACGACTCACCGCATTTATCGAAGATAGCTTGTAACATCAGGATATGGGCATCAAACACCATGACGAACCAATAACCGAAGATGAGGAGCTCTCTCCAACGCTTGAAAAAAAATCTAGTTGTCTTAACATCGCTGAGACTGATAAACCCTGACCTACCTAAACTTGTCAAACAGAGAAACGGTACTGAGTTACGAGCAAGAACATTAGCCTCTATAAAACTTGAAATTTCGCAAGCACTGGACTCACTTTTAAAAGAGGATGCCAAAACCATGAGAACAACGGTCAGAAAGTTTCCACGACAAAAGCCGCAGTCAAGTCAATCTTGGTCTAAACCCAACCAAAAGTCGTGTCCGCTTCGCAAAGCCGCAGGACGTCCTGATCGCCACTTCCTTAGTAAGTGTACTTATTTGCCGCAACAAGACTGACAGTTTTTGGCAAGGGCCCGCGCTACATGTATTGATGATATTACTATTGATGATTCTGAGTTACACGATCCCGAGGAAGAGTTTCTTCAAGTGTCAGTATCTACTAACCGTGTTCAAGTTCGACAGTCTCCTTATCTTGACACTTACTGTGGCCATATTCCGATTCGTTTAACTGTTGACAGTGGCGCCACCGGTAATATGATTCGTGCATCAGCTGCAGCACAATTGAACGCAAAAATCACCGCAAGCTCCCAATCCGCTCACCAAGCCGATGGTTCCTCTCCTTTAAACATTGTGGGGGAAACTAGTATAACATTTACCTGTGATGATCATATTTTGAAGGGTTAGTTGTCGAACACTTAGATACAGAATTTTGGCCGGTATTCCATTCATGGAGGTAAATGACGTTGCAACACGACCAGCTCGTCGTGAGCTGTCTAATAAATGACCACATATACTACTACAGCTCGCCAAGCACTTCAGTCCCAAATCACGCTATTAGTTGGCTCATATCGCACGTGCACCTTCAACCTCAATTACGCTCTGGCCCGGAGACTTTATTGATGATATGTTACCGACTGACATGAGCTCCACAGACAACATCTTTTCGGTTGAGCCTCATACCAGGGACTCGGACAACAACTCTTGGCCGCAGCCATTTTTGGTTTCAAGCGTTTGTGGAAATTTGCGAATACCGAATTTATCAAACGAACCAATGCTTCTTAAAAGAAATGAACATTTTTGTCACGTACGTTCTACTTACTGTCCTGTGGGGAATGAATCTGAATCAAAAGCTCTACCTAACTCAACAAATACAAACATGAAAATGTCAACACATTCCGATCAAGTCCGTGTTGACCCAGATGACTTATTGTTAACAGGTATGAGAGATCAATTTTAATCGCTACTTATAAAGTATGATGACGTCTTCAATCCAAACTTTAAAGGTTATAATGGTGCATTGGGTCCATTAGAAGCGAAGGTGAATATTGGACCCGCGCAGCCTCCTCAGCGAAAAGGACGATTACAACAATATGCAAAATCTCAGTTATCTAGTCTCCAGGACAAATATGACGAACTGGAACGTATCGGTGTTTTCAAACGCCCCGAGGAGTTGGGAATCACAGTCGAGTATTTGAATCCGTCCTTTCTTGTAAAGAAAACGAATGGTACTTTTCGACTTGTCACAGCCTTTGCAGATGTTGGTAGATATAGCAAACCTCAACCGTCATTGATGCCTGATGTCGATTCAATTCTCAGGCAAATTGCGCATTGGAAGTATATAATTATTACTGACTTGACTAAATCCTTTGACCAAAATCCACTGTCAAAAGACCCCATGAAGTACTGTGGTGTATCAACTCCGTTCCTTGGTGTAAGAGCTTATGTACGTTCAGCAATGGGAATGCCTGGTTCTGAGACAGAACTTGAAGAACTCACGTGTAGAGTGTTAGGACACCTAGTTCAAGATGGTACTGTTGCTAAAATCGCAGAAGATCTGTATTGTGGCGGAAATACACAAGAGGAGCTGCTCACAAATTTCGAACGTGTCTTGGAAGCGCTTCATTCATGCAGCCTCAATTTATCAGCTACTAAGACTATTAGTGCTCAACAAAAACCCGGTCGCTGAAAAGGCTATTATACAGGAATTGGAGGATGAAATTCTTAGAGCAAACTCATCACCTCATAAAATACTAACTCCCATGAATCTCGCGATAGTAACCGCCCGTCGTAACACGCGCATTCGCAAACGAGGCTTATCTTCCAGAGAAATGTGGATGCAAAGAGATCAGTTCTCAAATAGACAAATTCCTGTAGAGGATCAGAAATTAATATCATCTCAACAAATTCAAAGATCGACAAATCATGTACATAGTGAAAAAGCAGAATGCCCTTCAAATCAAACTACGGTTACTCCTGAATTAAAATCAGGCGATATTGTTTATCTTCGAAAAGACCTCAACAAAACAAATGCTCGAGAAAGATTCATTGTAGTGACCTTGGATTTCCATGGTGTAATATTCGTAAATTTATTGGTAACCAGCTCAGGTACAATTCCTATCGTGTTAAGTGTTCCGATTGCTTCAAAGTAACGACACATTTCAAAGCTTCTACGAAAGAATCCCAGATTGAGTTCGACTCTGACTAAGAGAGCGAAAGGAATAAGCAAGAGATGCTTCATGTTCCGCCCGTCACACCAGATATCCCTTTGGAAATATCGATTCCACCTCCGAAACCTATTATCAACTCAAATGACTATGATCCAGATTTGGTTACGTATGATTCTCAGGTGGGAAATACTGACAATGGCTCTGATTCGGAAACTAATACTGATGTTCCACATTTTGCGGAGTCCAATGTATCTAGTCGCCCGGCTCGTAAACGGTGCCTACCTGAGAAGTTAAATGACTATGTTCTATACTAGAGTGATTTGCACATTTTGGGGCACAATAATCCCCAAAAATTCGTGTGACTGTTGTAGTATTATTCAGACCTAGATTCACTTAAGTGCAGGGGCATAATAATCCCCTTAAAACCGGAGGGCAGTCTACCCTATGATGGTTTTACATTTTGGAGGAAAAGGAAAATGGAAGCGCCAGACTGTGTTGTATTTACTTACATTCGGAACTTTGCCTGTTTCGGACTAAATGACGTATTTCTCTCCCCTTATCTGTTCTTTGCCATTTTGTTCATATTAAATCACGTATTTGATTTTATTTTTGTGTGTTGATCTACATCCATTTTACTGGCGCAGACGTTTTATTACAATCCAACTTGTGCGTGTATTTGCGTTTATTGCCCATATGGGCGAGTCCTACAGAAGATTATTAGTCATTTTAGTTAACGGAGGATAGTGCAATTTCAGATACAGAAAGACGCCCCAATTCCAGAAGCTTCTACTGGTTCTATAGAGTGCCATTTTGTAAAGCACTCATACACGGGACTTCGATTTTAAGTCTCATCCGAAAGACGTTTTAGTAATTGTAGCTGACCAGCCCGGGAATCGAACCCACAATGTCGAGATTACAAGTATCGCGCTCTAACTGATTGAGCTATATGTGCTGGCATTTTGTTTTACAATCCAAAGCAACACCAATGCGTTTTATTCTATGTAAAACAGTCCCCCTTTTAATCTACCTTTACTTTTATAGAGGAAACGTGCTAACTCATTAATTTTAACCTGGTTCCACGATATTAAAACTCGGTAAACTACAGACAGTTGCACAGTCTATGATTTGTATACGGAGATACGCAATATTGTCCTTCCATTTGAAGAAAATATAAATAATCGTGTTTTGCAACAAAGCAAGGAATCTTAAATTGATCCTAAGTATAAAGCTCATTAATATTTTTATGTAATTATGATTTAATTGACGACCTACAATGTAAATCTTGTCATTCTGAAGAAAATCATGCGACGTTTTTCAAAGTTCTAAAAGACTCGACTCTCTAGCCGAATTAAAGTCTGATTTGACTGATGCAGGCACGAGTGGCACAGTCTTACAACTTTAGATTCAAATAGCTTGAAGTATATAATATTTTTTAGAGAAGATCTCAATTGATAGTCATTCAGTACTATATGAAAAAAATATTGAAAAGGTCAATTTGGGGATGTCTGAAAGGGTAGTAATGTACCAATATAAATTATGTTAAGTGTCTCATCTTAATGATATAAATGTGTTCTCTATTTAGGTTTGCGAGTATTATTCTGTATTACGCTTTACCAAAAGTTTGACAAAAAGTCTTGAGGTTGCAGTGGTCTGTGTAGCTTAGCAAAGTGGGACCACTGCGTAGGAGTTTGAACAGTGTTTGTCGCTTTTAGTCATTCAAAAGTCCTTATTCAGTTGTGCATAAAGAGAGATTACTCTGTAAATTTTAGAAGAGATTATCAGTCGTTGAGTATTACAAAAATATAACAGATGAGACTAGCGGGTCAAACCTCAAATGTATTAAGTTTATTCCTCTTTCGGCTTTCCTTGCTTTTTTCTCTGTACATTGTATATGATTTTCCATTAAATTATTTGTAATATAATAAAGAAATACTCATAAATAAGTTTCGAAACCAGCCATTTTTTCAAATCTGTTGTCATTAAATGGTCTGGTGCATATCGCAGGGACTTATTTTTTTTCGTTCAGATATCATGTTATTATGTTTTCATGTATTACAAATAAAAAACAAGTCTGAAAAAGTTAGATCCCTCAGAAGCAAAGAAAATGTCAAAATACCGTATAAGTGGTTTTTTTCTGCGGTGACTTTATTTCTGCGTTTTCTGCGGTCGTT
>NW_026863441.1:0-39436 GCF_026571515.1 Ruditapes philippinarum
GTGGAAAACCATGCATTATATTTAGATAGAAATTTCTGGAATGATCTTTATGTGTTGAAGTTGCTAGATTATGATTACTGTAGTAAATGGAAGACTATTCTAGAAACTTCTTAGTTAATATATATAAGGAGACATTTTTCATTACTCTTATCTTTAAGTCATCAGTTACCTTTTTAGTCATCAGTGATCTTTTAAGTCATCAATATATTTGGAGTATTTTCAACTTGGATATTACGTGATTTATTGGAGCTTGGATTATTTTTTAAAAAAAAAGTTAAAATTATTCTTGTGGATTTTATTGTGGGGATTTATTCTAAAGTATTCTTGGATTTAACTTGGATTTAACTGTGCTATTCAAAAAGGATCATTCCAGGATCAGACAAGACATTTGTAATTTACATTTTTATTTGGACTTCAGGTATTTGTAAACATAATTTGTTATTTTATTTTTCTTTAATAATTTTTCTGTAATAAATTTGTTATTGTTACAAGTTTGTTGCTGGCTTTTCTTTCTCGTTACGCCTGGCTCGTAACAATTCATACATCTTACCACGGACAAGTCTTAAGGAGCTCAGTTTTTCGTTATTTTAATTTACATTTCAACAGATTTCATAAACGAATACACAGTCATACTGACACTGATAAAATAATATAATAATAAATGATGATGATAATGATGATGATGATGGTTATGATGGTGATGATGATGATGAAAATATACTTTAAAAGCGAAACATTTAAACTATCCCGCTAGCTGAGTAATATACTGATAGTCACGTAACATCTGCGAAAAAATACCACACGGGAGAGAATATCATGCTTTAAAATGATATTAATCATCAGCATTTTTATTGGTCGGATGTCACTGGGACATAAAATTGTAAGAGTATATAACTTCATATTGTGACCATCTTTGATGTTATGCAATAATTTCGCGTGAAACGCAAGGGTCTGAGAGAGAACGGCCGATTTATGACACTTCATTTAATGCCAATTCGTCTTAGCTTGAATCGGCATAACTTTTTTAAACAATTTAACAGTTTACATGCGGTTTAAACAGAACAGAACAGAAACTTTATTTCTTGGTTTAAGCATAAAAAGTACAACACCATATTAAACATACAAATACAACATATAATACATAAATGACACATGACATGAGCATATATCATTTCAAAATAATTGTTTATTAAATGTGACAATGTTTAATTAGATAAGAAATTACTTAAAAAGCATATGAATACATGTATATATTACACAAGATCTTCACCTATCATTATCAAATAAATCTACTATACATTTTCTTATAGAAATTTTTTTAATGCCTATCAAAAGAATCCACGAAATAGAAAACTCGCAGTTTCAATGATAAATAGTGATTGTGACAAATGAAGGGGAATAACTAATGTAAGTTTACATAGCCAGTATTTTAGCATTTACTTCCCTTTAATTATTTATGATTTCATTTCTGTAAATGAATACGTTTGCTGATATTTTCTACGTATTTACATAAAGAAAAAACACAAAACCGACAATTATGCTAACCAAACAAATCTAAATTAAAAAAACAAGACCTAATTATAAAGATTATTTTTGTCAAAACATTTCATCATGGTGTTTTGTTAAGTGTTGAAAAACAGACAGATACACAACTATCTGAAGATTGAATACCATCATTCCAACAACATATATAAATATCCCGTAATCTATTCCTAACAATAGCTACAAATAGCTTAATATGTACAGAATCGGGACTTCATTAAATCATGATGACTGAAAAATTGTTGGGCTCTTCTTATGCAAGGGACTCATAATAACTCTGTCGCCAATGACTTTGGAAATTACTTCTTATCTAGTATATGGTTAAAGGGTGTATTATTTGAGGGACTGATACTTTAAAATATTCATAGAGGATATTATCTAATGATGGCGTTTTGTTTGCTCCTAGCTTCATGATAGCTTTCAAGATTTCCTCAATGGTGATACGTTCATCTAGCGTCTCAAATGTGCTACTGTCATATATCCCCTCACTTAAATTTTTGATAAAATCTTCATTGTCATTGTTTCCTACTTCCTCGCTCTCCCCTGACATTAAATTGCAAAAATAAAACTTTAAAATCATTAATTGAAATATCTTTCCAACAAACAGTAGAATATGTAGTTTTGAATATTTTCTTTCCTTTGGTGCTTTCCTCTTTAAATCGTTCATTTTTTGACAACGAGTATTATTAAAAGCATTCTTTGATTTGCTACATTGATATTTATCGTCTTTCCTTTTATTAAAAAGTATAGTTCTATATTCTGAAGAGTAAGATGAATTATATCTGGATACCGCATCCTTATACGAAGTTAAGTTTTGAGAACATAAATTATCAAACCATTTCTTATTATTGCTATTATCACTAAAACAAACTTCACTGTCAACAATATAAGTCTTCTTGAAATACTTATCCCCATGCTCAAAACTAGTAAAAATAAAATTGAGTTTATCAACACTGTTTTCTCCGTTAATTTCAGAACGTAAATCCCTTTCAAGCGAGTTCAAATTCTGAGATTTATCTCTCTCAAAAAAAATATTGTCATCTTTTATCAAACTTAATAAGTGTATTAGTACTACCTGTAGACTCATATAATGGTTTAATATTAGTTTTAAATGAAAACGACAATGTGACATGGTTGGAAGAAATATTGAATTCTCCGGACTCTCCGGCTTTTTCTGTAAAGCTTCAGATTATTGTGATCGCTAAATGAATATTTGTTAGTTAGACTTTTTGAAAAATAAAGGAAGGATGTTGGACGAATTATGGCAGTCGGCGATCGGTATTTAATTTCTGCCATAAGTAACGGTCTTAAAAGTTAAGCACCTGATAATTTAATCCACGTAAACAAAGCATTATTTTTTGCCCCCCTTAAGCGCGTATTACACGAAGAGTAGTGAAATATTATATACATGTCGGACTGTTTGGTCGAGAAGATGTTTGCTAAATTATTGCTAAATTATTTACAGCAGTGTTTAAGAAAAGGTTTACCGTGAGCAAAATATCTCAAAATTAATAAGAATTACAAACCCTTATTTAGAATAATGTTTTTGCTTCAGACTGTTTTCTAATAACTTTCCCGTGGTCCAGGGGTTACACGCTTGTTTAGGAAGCGAGAGGGTTGAGGTTCAAATCCGAGTCAAGACAACTCATGTTGATTAAAAAAAAGTTTTTTTTAGCGATTTTAATATTCTTTCTTAATGAATTAGCCACGATATGCAAGGATAAAGTGTGGCTTTCATAAAAAATGTACATAAATGATTTCATAATGCAAGTTAGAAACTCCGTATGTATCAAACTCAAATTGTTATAACAATAAAACTAAACCGCAGTCTCTGCAACTCGGTGCCCTGCAAGATGGATTATAGTATATCAAATATAAACTTATACAGGAAAAATACATACAGATACTATACGATTTAGATTGCAAAGAGCAGAAATTCACTGAGCTTGCAGCCCTTTATTTATATATACCACAAGTCCGCCTCTTGTGGTAGAGTGACTATGACCTGAAAAGTCTGATAAAAAATAGGGTAGGTGGGACAGTCATTGCAACAAGCAATGTTATATACCAAAATGTTCGTTAATGTTTGTAGTTTATGAAACCACCGGCATAAATTGGCATAAATGATGGCATTCAGAGAAATCCAAGATGGCCGCCAAGATGGCCGCTTTTGATACTGAACTTCACCCTTAACTTTGCATGGCTAAAATTTTGCATATAATCTGATACATTTTTAATATTTATCACATATTCAAGTCACTGTAAGGACTGTACAAAGATAAACATATCATTTAAAACAAATTTTCATGCATGATTTGTATTTTCTTATAAAGATTTGTTGATAAAATAGAAGTTTCGCAAGAAAGTTTGATTTAAGCAGTGGGTTAACAATAAATGCTCTGATCCTACCAAATGAAGATTTTTGGAAATGAATTAAAGCTCACTTTTGATATTCATTGCAATAATCGACTTTTAACGTTGTTTTTCTTTCGTAGAACATGATAGAATATAAAAATAAAACACACGTTGGTATTTTCATGGCAAATATTTTTTTCCAGTTAAATAAAGAAAAGTTTATTTAATTTTAAAAGATATGAATTCTTTTGGATCATTTTAAAATGCATAATTTATGAAATAAAATGTTAAGTTCATCTTTAAGTTTAACTATTTTCTATCTTTACCTCTTTTCTATATTTTAGCAGTTTAATTGCATGTGTACCCGTGATCGCCTCCCCCCCCACCCCCAATAAAATTGAGCATAAGCTAATCACGGGTACACTAAACGTATGATATAGTCTTTTATATGTTAAAAAGAACTTATCATTTCATTATGGGTAATCACGTAATTATTATTAGCAAATTTGGGAAATTATACTTTTTTGTCATGTTCTGAATAAATTGTTTATGTAAGGAGTAGTTTAATCACTGTCTTAGATTACTTGTCACGGGTTTCCTTACCAATTTAACATGCATGGGTTATGGCAAGGAAATCAGTATGCAACATCAATACTTTTGCCCTTCTTGTTTTCTTCCGTTAGTACAATATATTCAAGATTCAGGCCTATTTGCTGTTAGAGAATTACAGATTTACAGTTGAGTTAAAAAGGCAAGTTTGTTGCTGCTTAACTAAGTACTGGGTGTTTCATTCTGTATAGTTTGACTATATCCTTGAAGTCACGGAAAATAAAGCACTGGAATCCTCTGGAAGCATTATAGGTCTAACCCATAGTGACTGTGCTCTCTCTCACGGGTTTCTTGCAAGGCCATTAATTGCTAAGAATACCATGGCTTACACATCTGACAATAATTCTTGCTCAAACAAACATCACACAGATACACCATTCCATACAAAGTCAAAAAGATGTTGTGTGTATTCAAAAGTGACACCTTTATCGATCCATTTTCTTTATCTGTATCCACCTTTTCAACTTTTAAAAATTGCAAAGGTGTTGAACATCCATAAGATGTTGAAAGGAACCTACTAAATTGTCTAAATAGTTAAACAGGCCAACGAAATATTGTTAGTTTTTGTGTGGGACAGTTTTGTTGCACAGAAACTTTGAGTGTTCAGCTCAAAATGCGTTAAAATTGAAACAAATTGTATAGTTGTCAATCCCAGCGCATATTCTTGTCATATGTATCAATAAAACGTATTTTTTTTATTTTAACGCATTTTGAGCTCCACACCCAAAGTGTGATTTGTTGTAGATAATTGTAAAAAAAATCCGGAGACAAAAGTGATCCCTCGGAAGCATTAATCACAACAAAATTACATAAGAATTGCAGACTCGGTTTGATTGAGTCTGTACATGAGGGATAATGAATAAGTGCAACATCCCTCACGCCCCCTAGCACCGGCTTGAGCGGTACTCAATTCTCAACACTTAACAGTGCTGGCATCAATGATCCCGAAGGACCAGAAAAATATAACAACACTGAAGTGAAGTACGGGGCAACTTTTTACGGCTGCCACACGGCACTTGACACCTGCTGTTGTGAAGTATAAAAATCCGGAGACAAAAGTGATCCCTCGGAAGCATTAATCACAACAAAATTACATAAGAATTGCAGACTCGGTTTGATTGAGTCTGTACATGAGGGATAATGAATAAGTGCAACATCCCTCACGCCCCCTAGCACCGGCTTGAGCGGTACTCAATTCTCAACACTTAATAGTGCTGGCATCAATGATCCCGAAGGACTAGAAAAATATAACAACACTGAAGTGAAGTACGGGGCAACTTTTTACGGCTGCCACACTGCACTTCACACCTGCTGTTGTGTAGTATAAAAATCCGGAGACAAAAGTGATCCCTCGGAAGCATTAATCACAACAAAATTACATAAGAATTGCAGACTCGGTTTGATTGAGTCTGTACATGAGGGATAATGAATAAGTGTAACATCCCTCACGCCCCCTAGCACCGGCTTGAGCGGTACTCAATTCTCAACACTTAACAGTGCTGGCATCAATGATCCCGAAGGACCAGAAAAAATATAACAACACTGAAGTGAAGTACGGGGCAACTTTTTACGGCTGCCACACTGCACTTGACACCTGCTGTTGTGTAGTATAAAAATCCGGAGACAAAAGTGATCCCTCGGAAGCATTAATCACAACAAAATTACATAAGAATTGCAGACTCGGTTTGATTGAGTCTGTACATGAGGGATAATGAATAAGTGCAACATCCCTCACGCCCCCTAGCACCGGCTTGAGCGGTACTCAATTCTCAACACTTAACAGTGCTGGCATCAATGATCCCAAAGGACCAGAAAAATATAACAACACTGAAGTGAAGTACGGGGCAACTTTTTACGGCTGCCACACTGCACTTGACACCTGCTGTTGTGTAGTATAAAAATCCGGAAACAAAAGTGATCCCTCGGAAGCATTAATCACAACAAAATTACATAAGAATTGCAGACTCGGTTTGATTGAGTCTGTACATGAGGGATAATGAATAAGTGCAACATCCCTCACGCCCCCTAGCACCGGCTTGAGCGGTACTCAATTCTCAACACTTAACAGTGCTGGCATCAATGATCCCGAAGGACCAGAAAAATATAACAACACTGAAGTGAAGTACGGGGCAACTTTTTACGGCTGCCACACTGCACTTGACACCTGCTGTTGTGTAGTAAACCTCCCAAAAAGAGATTCTTTGATCCTATGCCAAAATTTTAAGTCCTTTAAAGGAGGTCAGTAAAGTCCAAAGGCAGGTTTATATTGAAAACTGTTCTATTGATGGTGAAGAGATGTATTTAAGACTTGTCGCAATAAATTCATTTAAGAAAGTGCATTTTTACAGGGTTCTATCCTTTGGGAATGCCCCCATTCCTTTGAGTTTGTTCACAGATGATGTCAACACAGAAATCTGATTTCCTTGAAAAACTTAAAAACCTAAAAACATTTAACAATGATGAGTTTAATGCACATGCTACGAGTATAGCCGACTATTTTATTTTTGATGCTACTGCAGTATGGCCGTTGTTCAGCTGCTGCAGCCTCAGTTAAGGATAAAGACAACACACCAGATGTAGGCTTTATCGCTCTGACAAATTGTAGACATTTTGTCTCATAGTCAAAGTGCACTGCACATAACTGAGTTATTGACAGGTATATTTTAGATAGCCTTAAAACCAAACACCCATAAATCGAGGTGAAAATATTTCGTTTCCAGCCAGTTGTAATTCAGCCAAATATCCAGTACAAAAAGTAACAAGAATTTGTAACAGAGTTACCAACGTTCCCCGCCTCAGGAAGCATAAAATTGTGCTATTTCAAAAAATTGAGGTATAAAAAATTATGGTATGTATTTCAGGACTTTCAGTCCAAAATTATGATCAATACCAGATCTGCAAATGCAACAATAAATGTTTTAAAGAAATAAAATGAAACAAAGAATTTAAAAAATCTATCATGTTAAGCTTTGACCTCTAAGTGTGACCTCAACCTTGGAGGTAGGGATGCAGGTGTTGTGCATGACATATCATCTTATTATTGTAACTATTTGT
The DNA here is from genome assembly GCF_026571515.1 of Ruditapes philippinarum. Lineage (NCBI taxonomy): Eukaryota > Metazoa > Mollusca > Bivalvia > Venerida > Veneridae > Ruditapes > Ruditapes philippinarum. The sequence continues at coordinate 7,561 of NW_026863441.1, forward strand.
GCCAAGTATTTTCAAAATCCCTTGAACTATGAAGAAGTTATAGATCGGACACAAAATGTACCCTATCACAGACTATGTTAATCTTTGACCTTTAAGTGTGACATGAGAGGTAGGGACCCATGCTTTGCGCCTGACACAGGTGTTACGCATGTCATATTATCTTGTCATTCTGACTGTTAGTGCCAAGTATCTTTTAAATCCGTTGATCTATGAAGAAGTTATGAACGGGACACAAAATATACCATATAACAGACTCCGTTATTTTTTTACCTCTAAGTGTGACCGTAGCCTCGAAGGTAGGTGACTGGTTTTTGTGCATAACCCATCGTCTTATTATTGTGAACAATTGTGGCAAGTATTGACAAAATCCCTTTAAAGATAAGAAAGTTATGGACCGGACACGACATATACCTTCAAATAGACAATGTTGACATTGAATGAGCAAGTGCGACCTTGCCCCTTGAGGTAGGGGTCTGGTTGTTGCGCATAACACATCGTCTTATTATAAAAATCATTTGTGCCAAGCTATTTCAAATTCCTTTGATAAATGACAAAGTTATGGATCCTGGACGGAGCCTATTTCTATATCCCCCTTTTTTGTTCGAAAAGGCAGGGGACAAAAATCCACCTACAAAATTCTTTTTTAGATATCTCACTGAAAACTGTCATGAGTAACTTGTCCTGATGAGAGAACCACTAATAATACAATATGAGATTCAAATCATGAAGAAGCTGATAGCAGGATAATTCTGCATGTTGCTTTTGCTTCCTCATTAGGTATACAGCAAGCCTGTTGTTTTTAGTCCTTATACTGATTTATTTGTACTTCTTATAAACCATTTCTCATAGTTTAATATGGAAAGTATTTCTTAACTGGTAGTAGAGGTATTCACAGAGACCTGACAAGATATATTCCGGAATATACAGTAAAAATTCCAGTGTTCTGCCTCCACAACAGAGAAGTATCATACTTTCTGTGTATTATCTTAAAGGTTGTGATACCTGTTCATAATTCCGTAGCATAGGAAAGAGGAAGGCTTTTCAGGTAATGTGTAAGGCTGTTAATGATCTTAAAAATCTTACTGACCTAGGGAAAGATCTGCTACTTCCAATTCATGCTAACACTGCTGCATTTAAGTGTGTTGGTCTCTTGTATAGTATATCATCCCGGGTTCTTTGCAAAAAGGGGGTTTTATCAAGGAAATGACCTTCAACAAATGATAGCTTTGTTCTTCATTTACTGCGATGTAAACTTCAGTTATTCGTATGGCGTTCATCTTAGAAAACAATAATTCCTCCACTTCATCAACTTTGGATAAAGTTAGAAATGTACAATCCACAGCTCATGACACAACCTTCACCCGTATCTGAACTTTTGAGTGACCATGTATATATATACTTGTTCTAACCTTTGCGGTGATGATTGTGCTTGTCTGGGCAATGAACAACCGTGTACCATAATAGCCTGTTCTTGCAAAGGGGTTTAACAAGGGCAAATCCATTTACCATGTCGGCAAATGTTGAAACAAATGATAATCGTGATGATGGTTGTCCATAGTGAAATTGAAAAGAAAAATACACTAAGTGTTACATTGACTGTGGTTTGACATAAATAACAATATCTTTTTTAAATCACTGTGTCATATACGTATAGAAAGTTACTGTAGAAAATAACATTGAAAACCCTTTAAATTTGATCAAATTGAACCACTGATTTTTATTTTGGTTTTGCTGAATTTTAACATTTATATGAGCAAATGTATCAATGTTTATGTACACCATACAACATAAAAGAACTTTAAAAGTTAACAAATAATGTTAGTACTTGTTTCTACACTTTTATATGCATGTACATGTTTGAACCTTCATAATGTTTTTCATAGGTTTTGAAATAAGATAAAGATTTATTCAAAAAGAATGTAAAAAAATCATAGTAAAGCATCTCTTTTAATTAAAATAATAAATAAAATTGGTGTCAACTTATACATTTTTTGAACTGTATCTTCTATGGTTTTTCACTTTATCCTTAAATTTGACGCTGCCTTGATTCAGAAAACTAGTAAAATAAGTTTTAAATTATGCAAGCTCCTTTAAAATAATGTTAAAGGGCTGATACCATTTGGTAAAATTCAAAATTTGCAATAAAAGTATAGCTTAAAGAATATTTCTTGAAAATTTTCCATGATGGCGGCCATCTTGGCGGCCATCTTGGATTTCTTTGATCGCCATCATTTTTCCCAATTTATGCCGGTGGTTTCATATACTACAGACATTAATGAACATTTTGGTATATAACATTCATTGTTGCAATGACTGTCCAGGTTCATCATTTTCTAGGCCCTGATTGTCACCCTACCATTGACCGCTTTGCCCTACGGTGTTGATATTTCCGATATGCATGAGTTTGGTTTAAATAGCATTTAAGCAATATTTGTCGATCTGTTTGTCCGTGACTTTAGCAACAATCGATCGTGTTTTCCCGGCTCTATATTACATTAATTCGATGTACTATCTGAAGCCGAACATCCCTAGTTGCATTGTCTATTTTTCTTCAATAAATTGTAGGATTTTACTTTCAGTTTTCATTTCTTTCTTCTTGGATTTTGTGAAACAATAAATTGTCCCGCATACTAAGACATTTTAAATCTTGTATTTCTGTCTTTAATGCGATTTCTATGCTTTTATGATCTAATTCAATTTTGGACATTTTATTGGCAAAACTATCTAACTCTTTGTGATGCTTATTCATTTTCAACAAAGGTTGACTATCGAAATCGCGGCTACGCACTACAGCCTGTACTTTATTATCGAGTTCACTGACCTTTAATTTTTTTGTTTGGATACGCATTGTTATGCTGGCAACACTACATTGAATCAAACCTGGTAAGTTTATTGTCCATACTATCCAACCGTTTCATGATCATCTCCATATTGTCTGAGCCTGACGAGGCGTTACATGAACATTAGACGATTTACATGCATCCATTTGGCCCATAATTGGGTAGGGGCTTGCACAATATTCATTGGAGGAGGGTACGTGTATCCAAAGTTCGATGATAATCACTGTGATTGAGGGGTATACTGTTGTGTTTGTTTAAACGATGAATCAGTACTTAGCTTTGGTCCGTTTTCCTTGTACATGTGTTGCCTTTGTTTACGTTCCGCCTATTCACTGGTGTTTGATGTTTTTATTCTTCAGGCGAAGTTTTAGACTTCTTTCGCTTTCAGGTCATATGGTCCCAATATTAATCATTCTCTTCACCAAAAAAAAAATCCGACAATTATTTTGATCACCAAATAACTTGTAAATATATTAATTTTGCATTTTCTATTACACTGATTTCAAATTTTTACCATTTGCTCACGCATGCGCATTATATTACCTTAAAAGCACATGGAAGAGAATTCATTTCGGAGCAAACCGTGTCCGGGACATTTTTTCGCTCAATCATTTACTTAATTATCTTTTATTACGTAATATGTACGGTGAAAAAAGTCGCATGAGTAATTTTTTTGGAGAACAATTCTGAGGCATTGTTCCCAAGATATAATAATTATGTTTTTTTTTCCAAATGTTTTATGACAAAAATAGAAAATTATTTTATATTACGATTAAAAATTAAAATAATTTGTTAAAAATAAATTATTTACAAAGGCATTATTTTCAAATATTTTATTTTTATAAAGATCAAAGACATTTAATGCACAAATAAATAACAATTATTACTACATAAAAGTTGGTTTAAATGACATTGACGGTAGTACCAAGGGAAGTGTATATTGTCGCCTTAAAAAGTAATAATAATAATATAATAATAATAATAATAATAATAATGATGATGATGATGACGATGATAATAATAATGATGATAATAATAGTGTTTCATTAATTTTCGAACCTATAACCTTTAATTGGAAACTAAAGGCCTCAACAGACGGTGGATTTAGCTGTACATTATTAGTTGTATTATTTGAGGTTTCCCCTAAAACGGATCCTTTTACATTAATCCTTTACATACTTTACTCATTAAATACTTTTTTCGCCATGAGTAATGATTGAAACACCTCCATTCAAAAAAAAATGTATATATATATATTTTTTAATGTGAAGCCTGACTGAGACTCAAACCTGGGACCCTCGGAATACCGTACTGCGGCTCTACTGACTAAGCTATCTGGCCGCCTACAAACTACCTCCCCTCCCCTAATTAGAGAACAATTCAATACCGCGAGATAATCATTTTCGGAATAATTTGGGATTCGAACATAACACAATTTTGGGTCTCCTGAAGAGTTTTTCAACATCATTTCTATCCCATCTTACTACTATGTTCACTTTTTAGCCCTAATTGTTCTGGAATTTCATTCATTACACCCATTATCAGGAAATAATTTGGTTATCTGTTACTTGTCATTGTGGGAGGTCTGTAAAAATCTGTACGACAAAATTTTCAAAATAGAACATGTCCTATTCCTTACATCCAGACTTAGGGTTTCCGAAATCAAGAAATAATAGCCTTCATACATTAAGATTTGCCTGTACATCTTAGTTTTAATTGGTGTTGTACTTCTAAATCCTACCGTCTGTTGAGGCCTTAAGAGTATTAACTCCTTATCATCGAGGCAAGTTAGGAAAGTCTTCAAGTTATACACAAACCACGTATACCGTTATGTCATACTTTAAAATCGTATGATTTACTTAGACAATTACCGACAAATATATTTAATGGCACATTATTCATCAAAAACGAATACATATAATTTTCTCTAAAAAGAGCAAAAATTGTTTTGTTGTGTTTTAAGAATGGGACTGAAGCATGATACGCGCCTTTCATTTGAACTGAGAATGGCTTGAAGAGAAGTTCAATATAAATTATCATAAATACATCAAAATGTAAACAAAGTAGTATTTTGACTTCCATTCAAAATGCTTAATCACTATAACTATACTAATTACTTCTATGAAATGGAAGCAAAATGTGACTGCTATTTGGCCAATAAGCTCTATTTAGCAAACAAGAGAAAAATTCTTTTGAAAAAAATTTTTTTTTTGCCCTTTTGGGCCTCAAAGGGCCTTATATGAATTAATGGTATTTGAATCAGGAAATAAAACGCAATACGATAATTGATATGCATATTCAAAAGTATACAGAGCAAGGTAATTTGTGTGTCCTCACGGTATAAACGGCAGTGAACAATTTGAGATATAGTATATTACAAAGGAAAATGCATCAACAATTATCCAAGAAATGCTAGGCTTATAGTGAGGTGTTTCAAAATGAATGTTACTCGGGTTCTATCTCCTGGAAATCGTGTTATATGAACTCAAATCCAATACATGTCGATAGCGTGGTACCTGGAGAGTAGTATTGGTCAATATCTCGCTCACAATTACACTAACCATAATAATGTGTACATTGTTTTGCAGCGTATTCGTTACACTCACACAAATTTGGTTTGAAAGTGAGCTGAAGACGTGATTGAAATTAGGGCCTTTATGAAAGGTAGGTCTCTGTTTGGCTTAAAGCCGAAGGATATTCATCGTGAGGTGTGTGTTATATATGGAGAGGGTCAAATGTCTATATAACTGTTCGTGGGTTGGTCGATTTGAGTCGGGACACCAGACGCTGAAAGATATTGCTCACAAAGGCCGTCCTGCAACAACAATGACAAAACATAACATTGAAAGAATTCGACAAATCCTGAAGAAAGACGAAGAGAGGTACACTGTCAGGCAGCTAGGTAAAATGACAAACTTGCCTTTAGCACGTGTTCATTGCATTTTGAAGATTTACTGACACATCTTGGGCTAAGTAAGATTAATGCTAGGTGGATTCAACACTTACTAACTGACAACCAAAAGAGGTCCCGAGTTTAAAAGGCAAAACTTTTGTTGAAAAGATAACCGTATTACAACACAAAAGGCCTTCGCCAATTTGGTCACGGGTGACGAAACATGGGTGTTTTTTTCGAAACCAAACGAAAATACTCTTATCAAATCTGGGCCACCAAAAACACAAGGCGTCCGTAAGAAAACTTTTGTTTGTAATATTCTTTGATAACAAGGGTCAGTTGTACAAATTCCTGTGTCGAAAGGTAGAACTGTTACAGGCAAGTACTATAGAAACGTTGCACTTCGCAAATTTAAGAAACACTATAAACACCGCCGCCCACAAACAGGTTTGAAGTGCCTCAGACTCTTGCATGACAATACGCCAGCTCACAAGGCACGAATTATAACGAAAATATATATCTTGAAATACAAGAGAAAGTACGATTTAATTGCGTGGTAAAAATATCTAAGCAATCTTCCGGATGGATATCTTGCTTGAGTATGGGGTTGTGGCTTATATTTCACGGAAATAACCTCTTAATTTTTACAATGTAATGAAAAAAGGTCCATTTTAAGTACATAGCGTTCATTGGAAAATGCCTAACTGTGCATGACGTCAATTCCTAGAAGAACTTGCTGTGAAGCGCGTTTTTTGTCACAAATCACGTAATAACTTATAACTTTGTGATCGATCAAAGTAATGTAAAACAAAATTTCGAAGGTTTTTTGCAACATTATGACGCTTTTATCTACAGTTATATCAAAAATAGTATATCATCGGTCCAAAATGACCAAGTCACGCGAAATCCTCCTGACATATTGTTTTTGTTAAAGCGTTGATAGTCCTCATATCGTGCTAAGAAGACCCTCCAAAGGTGAACAAAATCGAATCCAGACAAATGGTATTTTTCACCGTTATCTCGAGAATATTGTGTTTGAAAAAGTCTTTTACAGTTTATATAAAGAAAGAACAATTCGCCGGTCCAAAAATGACCATGCCTTTTGCTTGTTACTAGAGAAAAATCTTTGCTGTATATTTTACACTGGGTTTACAATATTTGTTATGAATGTCACATGGTTGCATAATATCGAATTTCCTTTCTTTTCCATTCTACAATTTGTTTTATATCATTTTCCAGGTAATATCTTTTGATATGATTTTTCTTGATTGTACACTTTAATTGAATACTAATTTTAAAATACAATTATATACCTGGTCACAGCCTTTCAATAGAGGATTTTCGGTCTTCACCGTTTTTTTTATACATTTTAATTTCAAAAACTACTTTATAGTTTTTTTTCTTGTTATTTTTTTCTTGAAAGATTTAGCGCAATTTTCTGTGCTAAATTAATGATCGGTGGTTGTTGTTTGGTTAGTTTTTTGCATATCAGTCATCAGAAAATTTGTTTTAACGTTTTGAACAAACCCCGAATGTCGTTTCATGTGAAATGAAAAGCCAAGTTTTACGTTTGACTAATAATGTACATTTAATGTACCTTCGAATACCATATTGTTTCTGTGCATGCTTACCATGCTTACGTTAACATTACTCTTTATTATTGCATTTGAAATGGTTTTACTCCTTTTGCAAATATAACAGCTGATCATTAAAGAGTCTATAAGAGTTTACGAAGTCTCCGATAATGATGGCAACTTATCAAATCATGTCCGAAAAGCAGCGTGTTCCATATATATGTCTTGGTACTTGATAGTAAAATAAAAAATATAAAGGATATTTAGGCAATATACTGAAAAAATTATTGTTAGGCAGAATTATCTGCCTTTGATAGAAAAGAAGTATTTCAGGTTTGAAGTGAATACATAATCATAAGTTTTTAATAGAAAGTACGTTCATGGTTAATTATAAAGCAAAATATGACCTTCATGGTTATCATCATAAGAATATTTAAAGTGATTATCATTGATGGGCTTTGAGAAGGCTTAACAAAAACGTTTAACAGAGTAGCTTAGTCCAAAAATGACATGATTTGTAGAGCTATGTACAAACACAATAACTTGGATTTTTTTAACTAAAATTATTCAACGGACTTACAAATAACTTAAAGGTTTTATCTAGGTTCACAAATAACAATTATCTTTTATTTTAGCTTCTGCTTTGTATTAAAACTAGTAACGCAGTCATTCATTTGTTATTCAATGATACGATATGTAATTAATAACATTGTTGAGTTGAATTAACCTATAATAAGCTCTTTTGAACACGGGTAACCTGAGCATTCCGCATGAACATTAATGCAATGCAATATTTGTTTTGTTTAGTAAATAAAAAAGAACGTTTATTTAATTATCGTTTAATAGTTTAACATATCTGGTTTTTATTGGGAATGTTTTACCTCAAAAAGTTGCTGAATACAAATAGTTTGAATGACATTAAACGTTTTGTTTAGGGAAGGAACAAAGTGGTGTTTAAACCTAGCCTAGAATTAACTTGTAAATTAGTCTATCCAAACTCGTATTCAGAATAAGTCCCTACATCGGCTTGCAGTAGGTTATAAATTTGATGAAATAAGTATTAAAACTATATAAAACAATATCTGCCTTATTTTGCTATAATGTATATGCGGATTTATTAATTAAGTTTAAATTGGCATGCACGCTTAGCTGAATAATGCTTTAACAGCACAAACTTTGGAGAGATGTACTCTGTAGAGCAATCAACCCATTACAACAGAGCCGATTCTGTCCAAAGAACACAAGAAAAGCATTGATGCAAAGCATCAAAGGCGTCCAAGCAAGTAGACATATGATGACAAGATATTCTTATAAACTTTTCAATGGTTAATTGGTTTTTACCAGAATGAACGGACGAAAGACATTGTTCATTATGAACTTTGATTGGCATGCTAGAGATTAGAATATTACTTGTTATTTCTTTATGATCGTGATTATTAATAGCAACGGATATACATGTATACAATCATTTATAATCCATATGTGTAACGCATGATCAACACCACACTTGTGGAATTTCTCTTATTATATTATCGCTATTAGCGAAGACCCCCTCTTAAGGTATCTGTTCACACTTAGTAAAAATATGACACTGGTTATATTACCATGTTGATCATGTTGAGCTTAATTGTTTAGTATACAATAATTGTAATATCTATATTAATATAAAAAATACAGATTTTATGAATATTGTTTTCCTCTCTTTTTTCGTGTTTTACGTGCTTAACTTAACTGGAAAAAGTCAGTAAAATATGCCTAATCTTTCAATATATAATATTGCTTATTCTTAAACGATGTGCATGTACATTTGTATTTTTCATTTTTTTAAATTATCAATCAATTGAATAATTTATAAAATCTTATTTGTAACTTTGAATAATTCCTGGGCATATTTACTCAACACGAATAACAAATTAAATAAAATGTTTCAAAGTTGATAGTGTCATATTTATACCATAACAATGTACCTTTTTCTCAATTATTGTACATATTTATTGTTTTTATCTCATATAGATAAAATGAAACATGCTATTGTTGTTGTTGTTGGGGTTTTTTTTTCGAATTGTATGTTTATGTATAATAATAATCAATAAATTTGAGAGTTGATCTATGTTTATTAATTATTGTAACCAAACTAAGTGACAAACATTCATTTTGGAAAAAAAGCTTATTTATCTGTAAAATATCTGTTCTGTTCTGTAACGATATCAAACATCTACTCCAAAACCGGGAGAGACCGGACAATAAACGTGTGATACTATTCGCCGGTCACTAGTAAATCCCGGTCAAAATAGACCGGGAGAGACCGGGAATTACCGATAGCAGTACATCCCTCTATAAATAGAATTTCGGAATGTTTAGGTCATCAACTCATAATTCTATTTTAACATACCTTAATAACCCACTGTGTCCTACAAAATGATAAATAAAAAAACCCGAAGAGACAGAAAAGGTTATTTCATGCATTGCGAAATTCTCCAGTTCGCTATTCATTGTACATATCGAGACATTTTTTTAATCAAGCACCCTCATACCGATCGGAATGATCGGCTTTTATCATGACCGACTATAAAGCTCGAGAAGTTGCTGTCGCCCTTTCATAAAATCTGATTTCATTCCATAAGGGCGTCGCGCTTCGGCGCGGACGCCAATAACATCTCTTAGCACTAAAGTGTCTTGTCCTTACGGGGTTGTACTGTATGCTGTAGGGAAAAAAGTCATTAAAAATTGAGCGTAGCCATTATCGATTGTGATAGCTGAAATTTAGTTGTTTTGTAAAACACATTGTCATAAGTTTTCAGATTTTCAGTCATTTATAACGTGAGAAAATCATAGATATTATCATAGATTTTCTATTTTATTATTTTGTTTGAAGATTGCAATTATTTCCCGATAATCATGATATTAAAATTGAAGGAAATTCTTACAAAATCTTGTACTTTTATTTTAATACTCGTGCCATCAGCAATTGCAATTTGGAACAAATATTTGATGGTAAATTCGGAAAGCTGGAGGTTTACTAACGTTTCTCGACATTAACAAAAAATACAAAACATAGAGTGTCTTGTTTTGTGCGATCAAACCGTGGGATGTGAGACCGTGAATCATAATTCTAAGACAAAGTCGTGCGAGCTTTTATATCCTAACCCGTGGGTACCAACTACAACGCTAGCAACGGAATCAAATTGGGTTGTTTGTTACAAAGGTTTGATTTTCTTTCGTATTATAACGTAAATGTTACTTTCATTAATAGTTATGAAGAACATTGTGTTATGAGAAAAAGTGTCAATTTGTTTTAAAGAAAAGAGTATTTAATTGCAAAATAAGATAACTTATTTTGACATATCTCTAAATTTTCCTAGTAAGTTGGAGCGCGTTGATAAGTTGAAGATTTAAATTATCTATAAACATATCTTTATATAAATGTGATCGACAGATTTCTGCCGCTAGTGTTTGGCAGACTTCAACTAGACGTCCAGCAGATTTGGCCGTTGACGGAAATCGCAACAACAATTTTAAAGACAAGTGTGTCCACACTGATAACTACCTTTCTTCTTGGACAATGAAATTTGAGCATGAGGCTGAAGTGTCTCATGTCATTGTATACTTCCGAAATAATAAACAGTACAGTAAGTTGTGAACTGCATAATTGTTTACGTGTATACAATAACATCAAGCATATTGTATACTCCATTAGTAGTTTAATTATAGTGAGTTATCAATTGAACCATTATTACGAGTATATGTGTGGTAGCAACCAAAACAAAATGATATTAACTATTACAAAAAGTATTTTGTGCATAAAAGCATAAATGAATGATTTAAAATAAATCTCTCTCAATTAACGGGTGTGTTTATTTGTGTCTGTTTTATTATTAAATTGCTTTCTTTACACTACCTTCAGAAAGATGTTGAATTCGAATACATAAAATTGCCTTTATTTTCTATATTTCAAGATCACAGAAACACAAACTTAACATTGATGATTTCCGAAACACGTCAAGATTCCGACAACAACATCGGCACTGTCTGTACAACTTACATCGGCATCGCCCCTTCCTCCAGTTAAAATCACGTGCACACAACCAGTTACGGGTAGGTTCTTGAAGATCAATCACAATTATATTCATCACCTTGTGCTGTGTGAAGTCGAGGTTTTTTCTACTTAGGTAGAGCACAATGTTTTCATGAACTGTGTGTGCTTAAAGCGGCATTCAGTTTTTATTTTATGTTTAAAGCGACCTTCAGTTTTTATTTTATGTTTGTGGCAAAGAACAATAATGTGATGTTTCAAACAATTTCAGTAATTTTATCCTAAAAAAGTGCATCATGTCACTGTTATATCATTATCAAAAAAGAATTTACTGAAATTTTATGATACAGGGCATTGATTTTATGAAAAGGGAAGTTTGTTCCTGTTTTGTTGTTTCATTTTAGCACATTGTAATAGAATGTCTAAGATTTTAATAAAGAAGAACAAAAGATGGACTGTAATGACCGATGAAGTGATAATGAATAGACTTTTGCTGATATCAGGCAAATAATTGAGTCAACACAAACAGATCTCAGTGACTATATTTCTATCTGATTTTTGTCTAACATTAATGTGCACATTCTCTTAAAATATTGCAATAACTTATCCCATCAATTTATTTTGGTACTGTATCTAGAACTGATATGTCAGATAATAAAACGAATCTCAAAAAACTTTCATGGAGTTGAATTTTTTTACTGAACGGTTATTATTATCAATAATTTATCAATAATAATTAGTAACCTTCCCCAAAAGCAAGCATCAAGGAAATGAAAAGTAAAAGTTCCGTCCAAGTGGTGAGCTTCTCAAAGTGGCGTATAGTGAAGGCGAGCGTCAGACCACTTGTTTCCAGTAATTCGCATAGATGCATGGTTAAGCATGCGCAACCAACTAAAAAAGGAAAGAAAAGGAAAGAGTGACCAAGTGTTGATGTCTCGTGCGTGCATGATTTAATTCTCTCTTAACCTATCGGAAATATTCAAATTTTTGAAAAATGTACCATTTTATAGAAAAAAGTCACGTAACAACCCCCTCTCCCGTCTCAGAAACAGTTTCAATATTGTATTGGGTATGATTTTTGGATAAAAACATTTTAACTGGATCAATTTGCGTCTAAAATTCGTCCTTGATCTTGATCACGCGGCACAATGCATTATGTCATGTAAATGTTCAATTCAAATCCACGATATGGAATCCTATTAAGCAAAATTATGCCGTTTTCGAAAATACATATTATTAAGCCATGCCTATTGAATGAATATCTAGATATCAATATGTCGAAGAACTGGATAAAATCATGTTGTTTTTGTAAAAACATTTTAAAACAACTTCAATTAATGGTGAGCTGGGTAATGAATATTTGAAAGAAACTGACGTTGAAAGTCGTACCAGTAAATTGATTCCAGTAACATGTCATTATATTTCTATTGACAGATAGGCATTTTCTTTTGCAAACTTTCTGTTGTGATTATTAATGCACATCACCACCGCACAATGGCTCATGTGTATAAAGAGGATATCAAATTAGTGTAGATTAATAGCTAAAATTATTGAAAAAGATAGATACAAACATATTGTTTTATTCAAAGATTAATCTTGCGCCGTGGTGTACGTGATAAACGTAATGAATTAATGTTCTTATAATTGTATGTCCATTTGTGATCATTGATTCATACACTTTTACTGTTGAAGATATAAAAGTTTCGATCCCAGTGCAATTGCGTGTGAGAAATGATGAACATACATGTCGTTGTCTTAAATAAACGGACTCAATTAACCCAATCTGCAAAGATTTTCACATTTCCGTGTTTTTTTCCCTTAATTCTAAGGAATTCTATATACTTTCTTTTTTTTTAATTTGTTGCCGCTCGCTTCGATTAACGTACATACAATGCAAAGAAACTTGTGAAAGGTGTCAAGTGCTGTGTGGCAGCTGTAAAATGTTGCCCCGTACTTCCCTTCAGTGTTGTTATATTTTCCTGGTCCTTCGGGATCATTGATGCCAGCACTATTAAGTGTTGAGAATTGAGTACCGCTCAAGCCGGTGCTGGGGGGACGTGAAGGATGTTGCACATATTCATTATCCCTCATGTACAGACTCAGTCAAATCTCCTCTGCAATTCTCTTATAATTTTGTTGTAATCAATGCTTCCGAGGGTTCACTTTGTTTCCAGATTTTTGAACGTCAGACTTTATAACGAATTCAAATATAATGTAGATAAGTTTATATCAATAATGCCTATTTGTTTTACCATAAACGGTTCTGAACATATGAATATTTTAAAGAGGATATTGAATGACTACTGTTTACAGATGGATATTTTGGATAATTGTAACACGTTTAAGTGTCTATTCTTGTGCCATTTCCCGATTCATTTCAGATATTTACTTCGTTAATTTTAGATTAAACTGTCCATAATCCATTCTTCTTACAGAATACCGAACGTTGAATTTCCATGTAATATTTAAGTAAAACGTTTTTTTTTGTTTTTTATGTTTTGTGTGTGTGTGTGTGTTTGTTCACACATTGAACAGTAAGCTAGTATATTCATTATTTTTAAACAAAGAAATTTTGCCATTCAATATTGATTGAATTAATATACAGACATACACACAAGGGACTTAGAGCATTTCTTGAGTAATCTCGTCTCATATTCTAGAAATTTGATTGGTCACAATTTCTGAAGTAAACCTCTGAAATTCTCCAAATCTTGTAAACAGAGCATTTTTTTGTTATGAGTGTTTGAACAGCAATAATAAAAATTGTGTCGCACGTAGCTCAAATTCTAATTGACCTAGAGTCATGAAGCCTTACGGGAATGTTGATCAGCATGTGACGTTGTGCACCTGGGTATTTTCATGTGGATATTTTTAGTATTTTTAGAGTTATTGCCCTTGACTTAGTAAAAATGTTCAATTTTCAACTTGTGTCGCACGTAACTAAAAATTATTTGACCTAGAGTCATGAGGCCTTACAGGAATGTTGCTCAGCATGTGTTGTTGTGTACCTGGGTATTATTTTTGTGTGGATATTTTCAGCATTTTTAGAGTTATTGCCCTTGACTTAGTAAAAAATTTCCAAGTTTCAACTTGTGTCGCACGTAACTCAAGAAATATTTGACCTAGAGTCATGAAACCATACAGGAATGTTGATCAGCATCTGAAGTTGTGCAACTGGGTATTTTCATGTGGATATTTTAAACATTTTAGAGTTATTGCTCTTGACTTAGTAAAAAATTCCAATTTTCAACTTGTGTCGCACGTAACTAACTTGACATAGAGTCATGAAACCTTACAAGAATGTTGCTAAGCATGTGTAGTTGTGCACCTGAGTATTTTCCTGCGGATATTTTTAGTATTTTTAGAGTTATTGCCCTTGACTTAGTAAAAACTTCCAATTTTCAGCTTGTGTCGCACGTAACTCAAGAAATATTTGACATAGAAGGAATGTTGATCAGCATGTGTTGTTGTGCACCTGGGTATTTTTGTGTGGATATATTTAGTATGTTCAGAGTTATTGCTCTTGAATTAGTAAAAATATCCAACTTTCAACTTGTGTTGCACGTAACAAATAATGTATTTGACATAAAGTCACGAAGCCTTACAGGAATGTTGCTAAGCATGTGTAGTTGTGCACCTTGGTATTTTCATATGGATATTTTTTAGTATTTTTAGATTTTCTCCCCTTGATTTAGTAAAAATTTACAATATTTAACTTGTGTTGCACGTAACTCAAAAAGTATTTGACCTGTAGGCCTGAAAGATTACAAGAATGTTGGTCAATATGTGTACTAATGCACCTTTGGGTTTTCTTGTGGCTTTATTCAGATTGACAAATCGGTGGAGTGTTGGGGCACCCGTGTCCTATGGACACATTTCTAGTTCATTGTGAGTTACTTGAACAGATATATGTCAGATAATAAATCGTATCTCAAAACACTTTCATGAATTTGAATTTTACTGAATGGTTCTTATTATTTATAATTTTTTCCGTCCTTGATCTCAATCACGTGACATCCTGTATTATGCCATCCAAACCCAGGATATAGATATGTAATCCTATGAAGCAAAACTGTGCCGTTTTTTTCAATTATGTTATATTAAGCAATGAATATTGAAAGAATATCTAGCTATCAATTTGTTATCGGAAAACTGGATGAAATCGTGATGTTTTTTGTAAAAAAACATTTTTAATCAGATTTGAACAAGAGATGTCGAACGACACATATTCTAGATAATAAGAGGAAACCATACTAACATAAAAGAACATAACATAAAATTACCCTGCGACCTTGACCTTTGTCCTAGTGATCCAAAAATTAATAGGGGTCACTAACTTCTAATGATCAATCAGTATGTGAAATATGAAGACTTTGTGATAAATAGTTTTCAAGATAATCAGCGGAAACCATTCTGACATTTAAGGCCCCTGTAACCTTGATCTTTGATCTAGTGACCCCAAAAGCAATACAGATCATCTGTTGGATATGACCAATCACTATGAAACATGAAGACTTTGTGATAATTATCTTTCAAGATAATGAGCTAGAATCATACTACCATTTAAAGACTCTGTTACCTTGACCTTTTACCTAGTGACCCCATAATCAAAAGCGGTCATCTACTAGTTATGACCAATCATTATGTGAAATATGAATACTTTGTGATAAACAGATTTTACGATAATCAGCGGAAACCAAGTGTTCTACCGACGGACAGACCAACGGACAGACCGACGGACCGACATTAACCATCTTCTTCGAAGGGGGGCATAATTGATGATGAGCTTGGTATTCAATATTTGAAACAAACTGACGTTGAAAGTCTTTCCAGTAGTTTGATTCCAGTAACATTTCATTATATTTCTATTGACATTTTCTTTTGCAAACTTTCTTTCATGGTTTAAAATGCACATCACCACCTCACAATGTCTCATGTATATAGAGAATATTAAATGAGTGTAGGATAATGGCTTAATCTATTGAAAAAGTTGAATGCAAACATATTGTTTTATTCAACGATTCATCCTGCGCCGTGGTTTAAGAGATAAAAAGTAATAAATTAATGTTGTTGTATTTGTATGGACCTTTGTGATCATTGATTCCAACACTTTTTAGTGTTGAAGATAGAAAAGTTTTGATCCAAGTGTGATTGTATGTGAGAAATGATGCACATACATGTCGTTTTCTTAAATAAACACATTCAATTAAACCAAATCTGCAAAGCTTTTACCTTTTTGTGTTTGTTTTCATTAATTCCAAGGTATTCTATATACTTTCTTTATTTGTTTTGAAAATTCACTGTCGCTCGCACTGATAAACGTATATAGTATGCATTCAATTTCCAGTACAACAGAAGTAGGGCGTCAGACTTTGTACAAAATTCAAATGGAGGCAAGTTTATATTAATAATAATAATGCATATTTCTAACAGAAATGATTCAGTGCTTTAAAAGGCAGTGACGTCCAGATGGTAGAATGAAAAAAATGAAATAAAATTTCAAGTAAATGGTAAATACTGATCTAGTTAGGATTATTGTATAAATCTATCATTACTGACTGTCACCTTAAATCAAGAAAGAATTTTGACAAAAGCGTTAATATGTCGGGTTTTTTCTTTTCCATAATCTACTACGTGACTAACGCAGTAGCCACTATAAATAGGAGAAGACAATTCATTTAACGCTGTCACGTGTCAAAACAGTGGTCCGGAAAATCCCGGTATCCGGTATGCCCGGGATCGTTTATCAATTTTCGTCATTGAGTGGGCCCCTATCATATTTGAAGCTAAATGTTAAATCGATGAATTGGTCATCATATATATGAAATAATTAATCAATTACAATTTTTAGTGCCATGAATTACTACAAATATAAAAACGAAAACAGTTATGGTTATCCCTACATGCTTGATAAAATCCCGGATTCCATGCGTTCCGGGCACAGGTCGAGATATTGTACTGTACGATCACGTGATACTAGAAAAAAACCCGGATGAAAGGATTCCGTGGTAAAATAAAAGAAGGTATTTCCCGATGGTGGAAACGCGAACTGTTTGTTTTCAGAGCAATAGTGTTAAAATATAAACAGTTTGAAGTGTCATTTCAATTTCTTTCAACTATATAATGATTTTGAGGGGGGATTTTGAAATATTAGCAAGACAGCAGTTTTTCTGCTATCTTCTGGAAGTCAGCTGCTTTAAATATTTTACTGAGGATATTGAAACTCTACTGCTTACACCCGATTTATTGATTAAGTTGGATATAATTACATTTTGCAAGGCTCTGGCGCGTATGATATCATTTAATAAAAAAACAACAGTTTACAATCGAAACTAACTTTGTTTTACATTAACGCACTGAAGCGTTAACATTTAAGAATGTGTCTGTAGAACGGATATTTAATAAAATCGATTTATTTAAGGTGTTTCAATTGATCATTTTACGAAATTTGTCTGCATAAAGTGACGCAAACGACACTAAGTACAATCCATGCACGCCTATTACTGTCACGTATTATCCAAAACTATACGTATTTAAATCTGACCCCATCCGCCAAAATGTAACATTTTACTTCTGTTACTTTTTGCAATAAGAACAGTTACAGTGATTTAATATTTTAAATGGAAGTCAAAATGACTTCAAACCAAGTGCCCCTCACCGCTGTTGGTTCGAATCCCGACAGGGACTTTGGATTCTTTCATTTGAGGAAGCTATCAAGCAAGCATACGGAACGTCGAATGTTCTACCCGGGTGCCCGTTCGTGCCTGAATTAATGCACGGAGGCGCATTTACGGTCTTCCTCCACCAGGAGCGGGAACGTCGCCATATGAAGTTTATTGTGTCGGTGTGACATAAAACCGAATTGAAACAAAAACAATAAAGATCATCAACAGTGTATCGGCTTAAATTCCTTACCATTGATTAATATATGTGATTCATGAAGCAGTGTTTCTTATTCTTCTTTAAGCAGCTTATGCTATATTTAAAGTTCCGTTCCAAATACTGCATTGTTAGAATAAACCGATTAACTATTCAAATTAAATGTGACATTCGGCTTATTTTCATTGTCAACGTTATTTATTATTTCATAACCATGGCGCCCTTTGCAAAACGACGCGACATTATTTCCTTGAATCTAATGCGTTTATGTTACATGCAACAAAATTATATCTTCATGTTTGTGAAAGACCTTATTGTAATGCCGATTCGGACACAGAGGTTATACTTGAAATCGGAGGTATTTTTCAAACATGGTTGCAAATTTAGTAACATGTCTTTCTTTTGTATCAAACTGCTATGATTTCACTTTCATGATGTCAAAGTCACTTATAATAAAACAAGTCCCGCATCCAACTCGTAAGAAAACAAAAATCCTACGGGACAAAGCTTAAACAAATATATTGATTTATAAATGTGTAGCTATAATCATCGCAATCACCAAACAACAACGTTTGTTTCCACTTATTATAATGACCATTATTATTAAACGGAATAACAGCATAATCAACAATGTGATCATCATTGTTGTCATCATCATCTCAATAAGTGTAGTTGCTCACCATTTCTTAAATTATCAGAAATATTTTACTATAATTAGGAGCACTGTCATTATGAGAAGCAGCAGCAAGATCCTAGGAATACAGTTCTGCAACTTTACTCACCATCATTCATCTTTTCGCCCATTGTAAGTGTAAGCATTGCTGTATTTTAACACACTCCTTGCACTTGAAATCTGTCCTTTCCTTTTCCTATCCTATAGGCACAGCTAATTGACAATTCTCATGCATACGTGATACAATCACAATCACTGTCCTTTGGCTGGCAAACGTCTCTATGTTCATGACCTGCACTCTAATCAAGTACCCTTTGAATACCATTTAGCAGCTCTACTGACAAAGCTATTAGCTATAGGTGCATTTAATATTAGTGACTGTTTTAACATGACACTATCAACAAACTTTTAAAAAACGTAATGATCCAGTAGGCTGTATCAGTTTAAAGGATATTATTCACAGCGATATAAGGCTCAAACCTCTAACGGAATGAAAATGATAGGAAAAGGCCCGCGTGAAATGGTTTCTTTTTGGCCCGGCAAATGGCTCTTTAATGTACACAATGTCTAAGAAAGTTTGTTAAAATTATAAACTAGAGCGAACCGTTTATAAACCTTTTGCAGATTTGATTTTGTACTAGTTTGGAGGGTCTTCTTTTTGGTTGGGAAAGGGCTTTCGGCCTTATATTGTGTAACGAACACCTTCCAAACTAGTACAAAATCGAATCTGCAAAGGAATCAACCACATTGTTTATAAACGGTTCGATCTAGAACATTGTTTTTTACGTAGATATCTAAGACTTTATATATTGAAAGAACTAATTGCCTGTCCAACAAGCGTCAACTATACGCCGGGCCTCTTTCTATATCTATCCTTCCGTTAAGCCTCATATCCTTATATTACTGTGATGAAGGCCATGCAAAGTGAAACATTCTACCATATCATTAGATTATTTTAAGTACGTAGCGTTTATTTAACAATGGCTAATTGTGCACGATGTCAATTCCTGTAAGGTCGTGATCTTAGGCGTATTTTTGTCACCAACCATTTAATTACATTTTAACAAGTTGTAAGACAACTGATTTTGCTTAATTGGAATAATGTTTTTCTCATTTTCATAAGGGTTTTTGTCGCAAATTTATACAACTTATATACAGAAAAATCTAGGGTCCAGGGCAGCGTTTTACTAACGTACTTACGCCTAAGATTTGCGTAAGTTTTTACTTACGTACGATTTTTTTACGTAAAGCACTCATTCTCACTTAAGTACGACATTTCATAAATTCTAGAACTGAAAAATGAACTTTCTTGAATATTAAAATTATATTCCATTCCAAAATTATAAGTATCTCGACATCTTAATTTTAAAATATTACCAGTACAGATGTCCTACATCTTTCCCTATGACAGGTTTTCTAGATAGAACCAGAAAATAAATTTCGCCATTTTCGAGACAATGGTCCTTAAATGTGTGCATATGGTATGGCGATTTTCTTTTGTCTCTTAATATAAACTTTCTATCATCTATTTATATGAACATCTGGAAATGAGAATCAATCATTGAACTGACAAAAAATACATCTTTTTAAAAATAACTCATGGAAATGCATTTCATACCGAATATGCTTAAATCTCATTTTCAAAATGAATAACCTTACAAAATCCACAGATCCATACAATGGACGAGTAAGAAAATATGAAAATTACTGACGAATTCTTGAAAGTACCTACTTACTTATTATTCAATTGTTAAATGTGAAATAATTTATGTCATCTCATATATTGACAATTTATTAAGGACTCGTAAATGATTTTTCAATTGTCCCGTAAGTGACCCAGTCTCCAGATGCTATAGATTGACAGAAGAAATGTTAATACTTTGAATTATATATTTATAATGATTTACGATTAACTTATATTTATTTATGAAATGGACCAGATACTCCTTTGGCAAAGCTGGGCCATATTAACAGTATTTAAACAATTGAACTGAAAGTATTCAAAAAATGAGTAAAAGATCGTATAAATGGTCTTAGAAGTTCAACAAAATTGCTAGATTTGCATATAAATCCAAGTTAGTGAAAACGAAAACAATAGTACGAATCAAAACAAATAATTTTTCCCATAGAAATATCACTTTCATTGAGAAATCACTGTTTTATAATTTTCTTTTGCTCTGGTCATTAACGGCCCAGATAGCAGACAGTAGTTGGCCCAACGTTGGGCCAATTACATTTGCTTTGTTGGCCCAACACATAATGCCAACGTTGGCCCAATGTCAATTTGCTAATTGGGGCAACGTTGGGCCAACGGTTGGTATATGGTTGGCCCAACGACTGCTTTCCTACTCTTATCGTTGGCCCTCCATTGGCCCAATGACTGGTTTTCCTTCCTATCGTTGGCCCTCTGTTGGCCCAACAACTGATTTCCCTTCTTATTGTTGGCCCCCCGTTGGCCCACTGACTGGTTTCCTATAATAAACATTGGCCCTTCGTTGGCCCAATGCCTTATTTTCTACTATCTAAGTTG
The DNA here is from genome assembly GCF_026571515.1 of Ruditapes philippinarum. Classification (NCBI taxonomy): domain Eukaryota; kingdom Metazoa; phylum Mollusca; class Bivalvia; order Venerida; family Veneridae; genus Ruditapes; species Ruditapes philippinarum. The sequence goes on from NW_026863441.1 coordinate 28,983, forward strand.
GCTCTCAGTTGGCCTATCACTTTGTTTCCTTCTCTTATTGTTGGCCCTCCATTGGCCCAATTACTTGTTTCTTACTACTAACGCCCTCAGATGACAAGACCAAAAACAGCATGTCTCCTAGAATTCAGAGAGACCGTAAAATAAAAGAACATAAAATATTCTAATTACTACAATTTATTTCTAAATGTTGTTCACATATCATTTTCATTTTCTTCTCTTTGTTGTTGCAACTTTTTAGCCAGTCTCTTCCTCCGCCCGCCTCCCCTATCCTTGGCATATCTTAGCCCCTCCTTCATTGTCTTCTCGATTTCATTATGAGTAGACCTCTGTCTACTTCCTCTTACAGCATCTGAAATTTATACAGTTTACTGATTTTATTTAAATATACACTATTAATTAGAATTTACTAGTTTAAAGGCAAATAAAACTGAAAAACTGCAAACAGAGCTAAGACTTTGATAGACTTAAGAAATATTTTAAATTACAAGTCAATAGATTTAATAGTAACAGAGATATTTGACATAATTAAAAATTTTAGCCTAAAATTTTCAAGTTAAAAGGAGGCATGATTCTGTCAAAATGCAAATAGAGTCATGATTATCATTTACAACACAAGAGTCATATCTTACACCCACGGTGTAAAATAATTTTTTAGCACCGGTGAAATCAACTTTGAAAAAGTAAAAATACAAACCTAATATGACTGTTTTAAGTCTAAGTTTTTCGAATGGTTTTTCGAGCCTTTTCCAACCCAGTTGTATTCTAGGGCAACTTCCTAAGACAAAGTGTGAGACATAACACTGCGAACATTGCTCCTCCAATTAGACATAAATTTGCTGTCTGAAATGAAATAAAAACAATTTTGCAGTCGGGTAAAGTAATTTGTGTTTAATGCGAAGTTACACTTTAAATTAAATTTACACAAAGTTTCGTATACCACTACCAAACATATTAATATAAATTACCTATTTATTACTCAGAGCAGATTGTATGAGCTTAACAGTGCTAATTGTAGTTTGTCAGTTTGTACTAACTTGCAAACTTATCAAAGATTGTTTGCAGTTATCACAATAAATTCAGATGTAAAATTATGCACATATCATATTTTAATATAATTAAATGGTTTTAATTTCATTACAAAAATCAAATTCATTCTGGCTTGTTTACCTGAAAACATCAAAGTATTTTCCATTACCAATCCGCCATTTTGTATTAATCACATGACCTGGTCACGTGGATAGTATAACAGGTTTTAAAACACTAATTCCGTGCAGGTTTAAATACATTAATATATTAGAAGGGTTTATTTTAAAGATTAAAGTAAAAAACTCTAGATCTACTTACATTTTTCAGTGTTGAGAAATTGCAGTCTAATTCAAATTTATTTAAATATATCTGTAAACACGTCCACGCAGCTCGAAATCAAGGGAGGGAACGGATGGGTAGTGCCAAAATGATCCTATTTCCATTCATTGATTACATAACCAGAGGTTAATTAGAGTTTAGAGTGGAAGATTCCGGAGGTTTATTGTAAACATTTAGGATGGTTAATCTGTTTCAGCACATGTATAATTGCCTTAGATTATACATCAGATCTTCAAGATTTCTATAGATCTATATAGATACATCCCCTACTACTGCATAGCCTGGGCTTTGGTCATTTCTAGACTCACAAAGTAATTATTTCTTACGTACATTTCTGATTTAATTTATATGAGTATTTCTTGAATGTGACAATATTGAAACATGGCTTCAAAAAAAACTTTATAAACTTAAGTCTTTACTCATTGTAGTGTACTGTTTATATACAGTAAAATATCTACATGCATATATGTGTTTAAAAAAATTGGGTCAGGTGCAGTAATATATTTGACGAAAATGTATCGTTGGTCAAACGTTGGCCCAACATCTGTTTTAAAGTACATATTTATCGCTATTGGGCCAATGCAGAAATGTCGCTGGCGTTAACTTATGGTTGGTTCGACGTTGGGCCAACAACTGCATTTATAGTACATGTTAATTAGTGTTGGGCCAACCATGGCCCAACAACGATTTTCCTTTGACGATTTTCCGTGGTTGGCCCAACCACTGCATGTTTACAGGGGGGACAAATCAATCTTATTACTATTATCTTATAATTGAACTGCAAAACAATGTACAGTGTGTTTGTTTAAACAGATATTCAGTATCTAGATAAACTAAAATATTTTATATCAAGATGCATGAAAAGTCATATTCCATTGAACTAAAACATCTCTGAAAAGGTTATAAAGTTTTCAGAATGTATTTATTTAAGGACAAAACTAGGTAGTTCTCACCATATCTGCTCCAAAGAACCTTCTATCTTACAATTAATACAAGATACTCCAATATTATTGCGTTTACATCGATAAGCGTGGACTCAAAATTTCCTATTACTCGAATGAATATTCCAAAATTAATTTTACCATTTACGGGACAGTTCAGCCAGATACGGGACACGCCTGTTTTCATGTTTACTTCATTTTTGTGATTGAAGTATAAGTTTAAATGTATTCGTTTATGAAAGTAAGTATCCATTGAACTCTATAATAGTCAAAACGTCTGAATACCAATTACAATATCAAAATTATGATTTTTAGAAGCTATCTGCAAGTGAAAAACACATTTCAGATGCGTATTTTTAAAAACATGGATACTTCTTTGTTTTCGTGGAAGAATACCATTCCAAAAATAACAACGTCCATTTACAAGTTGAAATAATTCAACAAATCAAGCAGAATAAATTACAAGAGAAGGTGAAAGAGGGTAAGTCCCGTAAATGATAGGCTCGTAAATGTTGAAAATTTGTTTTACAAGAGAATTTTATGAGAAATTGTTGAATGGTTTACATGAATGACAGAATATAAGCAAGACAAATATCCGCTCTAGATATCTGAAGTATTATAACATTGAAATTATTGAAAATATATTGTAAAACGCATGGTATTGATGAGCCTCGTAAATGATTTTGTAAAAATTACGCTTGTAAAATCCAAATTAACGTGAAATCCTTAACAAAATGGTTGCACAGATACTCTTAATCTTCATATTTTATGTTAACTATATTACTGTAGACTTAATATTGCTATTGAAATAACCATTAATACGTTACCATGTATGATTAACATTGTTTTGCAATTAAGACTCGTAAATGATTTCGACTTTGAAGACAAGCAATTCAAATTTGATTTTGAGAAAATTAATTTTCGTAATATCAAAAACAGTTTTATATGTCAAAATCTGCAATAGAATAACGAAAATAAGCTGTGTTTACTGTTAACCACGACTTTTTGTACGAAGATACGTGCAATGAAACATACTTCGATTTAGTTGAAGACATGCTGCTTTTCGTACCCCTTCCTTGCAAAAGCAATTGTCACTAGCAAAATCAAACCAAAAGACTATTAAACTTGCGCTGAAATTAAATCTTTGATGCAGTACCAATTGTTAAAACATTTTACAGGAATGATCGGGCTTATATATCTCCACAAATTTTCATAGAACATTGAAGACATGGAATGTCGTACTTAAGTGAGAATGAGTGAAAGGCGTTTCACTAAAAAAATGCGTAAGTACAAATTTCGTAAGTTTTTACGTAAAGTTACGCTCAAATTTTCCTGACTTAAAATTTACGTAAATATGGCCGACATTTTGTTAGGAAGAACGCGGCGAAGAAGAACGGCGAGAATTTTTAGGGAGAGACGGAATTGGCTTGAAATTTTGACAGAGAAGGAGGTTCGGGAGAAGTACCGACTAAGTAAGGAAAGAATAGCATGGATATATGACCTTATTAAGCACGACATTCAGCCAGAGACAAGGAGGAGTCATGCGATTAGCCCGATGACAAAAGTAAATTGTGCCTAGATCTATCTAAATAATATTCTATTAAAATAATACTAGAATTTTACATGTCGGTGTTCATTGTCTACGGTGTCCGTGAAAGTAGAAACGTTTCCCCATCACCACGAGATTACTCCCCTTTATTTATTGTCAACTGACCTTGACATTTACTTCATAATGAACGACATCTTTCTACTAAAACTCAGTAGATATTTAACATATTTTATTAGTATTGTATAGGGTAGCAAGTAAAAGAATATGGAAAGGGAAGTATTTTCTGTAGCTACCGTATTTTAAGAGTATATTTTTGTAAAAACATAGTAATGTATTGATGCCTGTCATTATAAATAATGACTCATGTTTTTTTCGTACCACAATAATCTCGCGCCATGTGCAATGCATGACTTATGCAGCATGTGCAGATTAACATTAATTCTCTTTCTTTCTAGAAAAAAAAACACTAATGTAAGCTACTGGTCGTAGACCATCAACCGGACACTTTTGGAACATTTTTCCGTACAGATTTCATAATTTTTTACCTAGAGACCAAAAAATTTTGGAAGTGGCTAGCCGTACGGGCCCGTACGGCTAGCCAAAAGTTCTAGCCGTACGTGAGTCACGTACGACTAGCCTGGACACACTGTATTGGCTAGCCGTACGGCACTTTTCAAAATTATATGGAAGTCGAAAATGCATATGTTATTTTTGTGTATTTAAACGACGATTTTAATCAAATCTCCGCATTTGTCCTAGTGTGTTCACTTTAATAAAGATGCTCCGCAAATTTGCAAAAAAAGAATGAATTCGAGTAAGCGTTGTATAATCTATCTTAATAAAATTAAGTGTCTTATAGTTGCATGTTATAACGTCCTTAATTTTCATGCTTATGATTTGTATGAAAGATGAATTGTTACCGTCGGTATTTGACGCAATTATCATGCAGAGACCGACAACAATTATTTTCGGTGTGTTTTTTTTTTTTTGTTTTTTTTTGTTTTTTTTTGTTTTTTTCTATCAATTTAAAAATTAAATTTAATGAAACAAAAAAGGATTATTATCAAAATTTTGTTAACTATTTCAATTGATGTTATTTAATTGCAACAAAACGCTATTTTTTCTCGACGTCTTGAGATGACAAAGTACGTACATTCTTTACTGTAGCTAACACGTCGATTAATCTCTAAAAAGTAAACATTCTTGACTAAAATCCTCGCTTAAAGTCATAATTAACATATGCACTTTCGCCTTCCATATATTTTTGAAATGTGCCGTACGGCTAGCCAATACAGTGTGTCCTGGCTAGTCGTACGTGACTCACGTACGGCTAGAACTTTTGGCTAGCCGTACGGGCCCGTACGGCTAGCCACTTCCAAAAATTTTACATAGTTCAGCTAGGTTCTTCTCCTAACTAACAAACTAGTTTGTTTATTTCTGATTTTATTGACATTTATATCTGAGGCTCAACAAGGAGGGTATCAAAATTACCTAAATTGTCTACACTACAGTACCATGTGTCCGGACAGTTATGTACATGATGTGATTTAATTCAGATAAAAGCTTGGGTGTTTTGATTTTTGATTTGTAACATGATATACAATATGTCGGCAACAAATGCTGAAGTTTTGGATATTCTATTATTCACTCTGCAAATTATTATAGCTGGTATATGAGGTCAGGCATTGCTTTCTTGACCCCCGAATTTCAACGTCAACATTCTTGAAATAGACATTAAAATATTACCATTTAAGGAGGTTGAAATAAATTTATTCACTTAATTTTAAAAGAAACATGCACTTATTGTTGATAAAAAAGTGACTGACAACCACTGAACAAAGAAAATACTAAATTAAGCATTTTCGGGGCCGTCCGGGTTTGGTGGTTGTCCAGTTTTGGTGGTCCCCAACCAGTAGCTGAAGCCTTTGATAAATAAGTGACCTCTCATTTCTAATTCATTTACTGTACATAGAATCTGTCAGTCTATGTAAGAAATATTAGAATTAAAATTAAATTTAGAAATTAAAATTAGTACATCTGTATTGTTTAGGTCTGTCATAAAAAATAGGTCGAGTAAAGATGTGCCAAGATTCTATAGAACCAAGATGACACAAAGGCTGAATTAATTTTAAGGTCAAGCTTATTCAGGATATAAAAGTATGATGTTGTTTGAGAATTTTTTCTTTGCCCAGGCTTGAGCAACATAACCTATAACAAGCATGTAATGTCTGATATATTGGACTAGGGTCAAGCTCAATTTGAGTCCTGTTTATTATTCAAAACACTTTACTTGATTACGACCATCCAAGCACAAACTTGGTTATGAACATTACTTTTGTTATACAAAGAGGATATTGAACGAGTGTAAGTTTAGTACTGAATTTATTGAACGAGTTGAATAAAAATTTATAATACCAACCTCTGTATAGCATAATAATATCTTATTCAACAAGTTCAATATATTCAGTAATGACCTTACACAAATTTGTTATACTATTTAACACTTTAAATACCAAAAATTGTTTTAAATAATTACTATTATTTTAAAGTGCAAAAGAACCATTTACATTGATGCCCTGACATTTAGCGCGACTCAACTCTATGTTTGTATAATGCAAATGATGTCACATAAAAATATATGCATGGCCCTGCAATACCATTTTACGGAGTCGCAAAGTCGGCACAGGAATGTGTCATGTGATAAGGTAATTTATAAAAGAAAGAATACTTTATTACATTTGATTATGAAAACTTCCACCTTTACCTTGCTGGAAATCAAATAAATATTAGTGACCTTGTTATAAGAAAGGTGTGCACTCAACTGTATCACACCTAGTATTTAGTTTGACTTTGTATTATTTTCAGTTATTGATAACACTACAGTTCCTTGCTAAAGGAGAGTTTTATAGTGAGGGAGGATTGACACATGGTGTGTCGAAAAGTTCAGTGTGCCGGTGCATTTGGCAGGTATTGTTGTTTTTGTTGCTGTTTTTTTGGTTGGCTGTAACGTTGTATCAACAATTTTAGGGTCAAAGTATGATGACATCCCGATCTTTACTTGTGGAGGAAGACCTCATCACATGAAGTCACCCTTTGCATAATTTCAGGCACATATTAAAATAACCGCAAACGTTATCATTATGTTACCTTATATTAATCTGTTGACCATGAACTTGGTTGTCACTAAGTTTTCAAAAAAGTTGGTTTTTAATAAGAGGTGGTCATTTTCCTTTGCATCAAATATGACAAAGTGGTTTGAAAAATGGGTGGTATTATAGTTTCCCCCCTGGCAGGCGGGCTGGGTGGGCCGCGTCTAACATTTGTGAATGACAAATCTGCTAGGATACCCTGTCTTATATATTTATAATGAGAATTCAACACTATATAAGGACACATTTATTGTCTTGCTATTGAGTTAATGTTTAAAAATAATGTTCAGTAAAATTGTAAATGAATCCTGTATGGAAAAGTATGCAAAGCCCTTAACAGTTATGTTGATATTATGTTTCATTAATTCTGACTCAAAAAGAAAAAAATCAAAGTATTATCAAACATTGCTGTTGTAATTAAGTTCAAGTTAAATTTTTCAATGTAACATGTCAACATGAAGCAGAAATAGTTTTACACAAAAAAATATCATTATTTATCCTATAAAATTAATGTTGATACTAAATCAAACTGAAATCTTAAAACATAATGCCTTCTAGATTTCTTTAATAAGTGTATCTAAATAATACCTTTTTTATCATTTTAATCAATGCTTGAATTGAAATGCATATGGAAAATCCATATAAAAAAAAAAAACATAAATGAATCACAGCTTCAAAAAATTTATATTATAGCATGCTTAATTATGTGAAAAATGTTATTTCATTTAAATGATGTATATTTTGAAATATTTTAAAAACAGGTGATAGCTGCTTTAGACCAGAGACTAGACAATATCAAATTCGCCATGAGTCCTGATGAACTTGCTTTAATTAAGCAAAAATTCTACAAAATTGCACGCATACCAAACTGTATTGGTGCAATTGACTGCACACTAATTCCAATCCTTTCTCCAAAAGAAAGAGAAGATGTATACGTGTGCAGAAAAGGCTACCATGCCATCAATGTACAGGCTGTGGTTGATACCAATATGAAGTAAGAAAAAGCTTTTTTTTAATTTATTAAAATGTTCAATGATATTTTCAATATATGTCAAAATCACAGGGGGCCCACACAGTGTTTGGATGGTATATACTGCTTGATAGTGACCTTAAAAACCTGCAAACTTGTTGATTATTAATTTTTGGTTCATTACTGTATTCAAATAATAAAATATATATATAGAATACAAAATTCATTTATATAACTTTCAAGGGACTCTACAGAGTTTATCTTTTTTGCCCCAACCAAAATGTTGGGGAGCATCCTGTGATTGGGTTAATCTGTACATATGTACACCCTATTGTCATAGTCGGCATGACAACTTGAGAAATAGTAATCCATGGTTGATGTAACTAGCTAGGGACAATGCACAAAATCAGTAGATGACTCCTATTAATTTTGAGGTCAAAAGTCAACTTCAGAGTGACACCTAATGAAAAAAATTTCATCTATGTAGGATTCTCAAATTTTATGTATTAGCTTTCATTATGCTCCCCGAAAAATTTCGGGGGAGCATATAGTCGGCGCCTTGTCCTTCTGTCCGTCCGAGCAAACATTTTGGGTATATGAGCTAACTAACAGTACACTGGAACAAAAGAGAACAAAGGACTTCATTCCGTAAATAATAGATAGCTCATAAGGAAACAATAGTTAGCCCACAAGGAAACAAAAGAAAAGAACAATAGAAGTAGCTCATAAACCTGAAAAATTGGTATGTCCGTCCGTCTGTCCGTTTTCTTGTCCGGAGCATAACTTGAAAACCCTTGGAGATAATTTGTTTAAACTTCATACAGTGGTAGAGGGCAGTAAGGGGGAGTGCAGTGTCAAAGAACCATAACTCTATTTTGCCCGGTTTTTGAATCATCTTCTCTTATAGAAAAATCTTGTCCGGGGCATAACTCTAAAACTATAAGAGATATCAACATGAAACTTTGTAGGTAGATGTATCTCAATGGGTAGATGTGCAGTGCACGAGAATCATAACTTTGCCTTGCCTAATTCTGGAGTTATTGCCCTTTGTTTATTTTTACTTTTTGAAGTTGTCCGGAACATAACTCGGAAACCAAAAGAGATATCAACAAGAAACTTTGGAAGTTGATAGATAACAGTGATTAGAAGTGCAGTGCAAAGAACAGTAACTCTGCCTTTCCTAATTTTGGAATGATTGCACTTTTAACCTTTTCCAGGAACATAACTCTGAAACTACAAGAGGTGTACTTTCCTGTGTCCAAAACCTATTCGGTGAGCATTGTTACCTTAGTGGAGCATCTTAAAAGTCTGTATTCATATCATATTTTCTTCTTTTCCTAGATTCACCAATGTTGTAGCGAAATGGCCTGGTTCGACACATGATAATATCATATTTGAAAACTGTGGGCTTAAACAGTGGATAGAAAATGGAATCCCTGGCTGGTTGATAGGAGATTCAGGTTATGCACTCAAAAGTTACATGCTAACACCAAAGGTACAATTTCTCTATCATGAAATTCATATATCTTTGCTAAACTGTGAGATAAGAAACAGCAAACAAGTTTAGTTTAAACATATCTGTTTAATCTAATATTATTTCCAAAATTAGATAAATAATAATAATATAACATTAAATTAGTACATGTACATACTCATTCAAATGAAAAAAGTAGTTATTATGTCATGGTCCTTCATATTCTGAAATATTAAATGTATCACAACAGAGTATAATTTTCAGTTATTTATGTATCGGCTCTATATTTCAACAATTAATTTATCATTTATTTCTAGATACAAGCTAATCTAGGAAATTGTGATTTGTTAAATATATTAAGTTGTTTTAAAAATGTTATGTCTTTCCCTTTAAACAGGATTAAACAGGTGAAAAATGAAAATTCAAAAAGTCTTAATTAACATGTCATTGTAAGAAATGTAAAATATCATAATCACAACTATAAATTCAACATTTATGGAAAAAAACCTTTTGTTATATATATCTAATGCAGATTAATCCATCTACCAGACAAGAGGTCTCATTTAATAATGCACACAGCAGAACACGAATGGTGGTTGAGAGAGCCTTTGGTATATTGAAAAGTCGTTTTCGGTAGGTCATTAATTTGTATATTTGTTACTATACACTTAAATGTAATAATGTTTTTAACACCTTATCACTTAACATTATAAAAACTTAATAGTCTATTAAATTTAAACAGTAATATCTTGCTTTATGCTATATGCATATGATAACATAACTATTTTTATTACTACAAGTTTAATTCTAGCAATTCATTATCTTGTTTGTTTTTTCTTTTAGTTTAAAACAAAAGTTTTGATTTGTAACAATTTAGAAGAATGTAAGTAATAATGTGATGTATGTAAATAAACTGTAACATACACACCATTGAGAAATATCTGAGATGTTATACTATACTAAAATTTCATTAAACTAAAATAAAATAGACAATTGCTTTATTTAT
>NW_026863442.1:0-15970 GCF_026571515.1 Ruditapes philippinarum
GGGACTGCGATTGACTGAATTATCAACCCTCCCTCCGTTAGTTATTACGATCTTTACTTTTAAGTTCTCTATTTCTTTTTTTTATTTTCTCTATTGTAAACTATGACAGCTTGTCAAACATCAATTTCAGTCTATATAGTACATCCGTTAAGAATTTAATTGATTTGTGTCTTGTGTAATAGATTAAACGATTCATTATTAATTTACAGACAGTTTTATTATATTCTATATTTAGGTAAAAGTAAGTTATATCGTGACATATAAAACAGTCAACTTTAAACATTCACTGAAAAAAAAGAGATATGGCGACGCGTTCACATTTCATCCGAGCATGTTGAGAAATCTCTTATAGTTGTGGAACATCTAAGTTCCCTGGCACTGCCTATATATATTTATTGCCATGATAAGCAAGTATATATAAGGAAAGTTATATTTTCTGTAGCCACTGTAGGGTACTTTTAATTAAGTCCTTTATGGAAGTTTTTCCCTTATGTACTTGTCACGTCATCTGACTTCCAACTTATCCTGGGACCATTACATAAATCTTCATCATAAATTGAACAGCTTAGAGATTGCTTCTTTTTCTTTTGTAAAAGGTGGTTTAGAAGTATTCTGGTTCGGTCTTTCGTTTGGGTGAATGTGTGGTAAGCTTGATCTGTGGATGCTTGGTGCTGTATTAAACTCTTGTGCAATTGGCAATCTGCGGAGGGTAAACCTTCAATATGTATAATTTTATTGAATTTTTAATGATAAATGCTAAAGTCTCATACAAGCAGAAAACTTTAAATTTAAAATTTCCATCTGTAAAATTGAATAATGTTTTCCATTTAAAAACATACTGTTACTTTTACTGTATATTATTTTATCTTGTAAATATTTTTCTCATTTATTATTCTCATTATCCAATAGATATTCTTATTACAGAATTTTTAGATAAATACATATCTACTTTCTAAGAAAGATTCTTTCTCTAAAATACCATATATTCTATGTCTGTCTATCTGCCTCATCCAAGAATGGCAAATGTTTAAATGTAGGATCTTATATCAGAAAGTCTGTATCTTGGACATCTGGAGTATACCTGTATTTAGAAAAAATGATTTATTGATTATACATATTGATTTGTTGATAATAATATATAGTTTTCTTCAAACACTTATGATTTATATCATCTTTTAAATGAAACTTATTATATAATTATGAGTTAATAATAATTTACCAATCATCATGTGAACTGTGAAATTACACTGAACACTGTTTTACATTAACACTTAAAATCATTCTTCTTAAAGAAAATTGGTTTAAATTACATGTACATGTACCTCAGAGATAAATTTCTGGAAATGGCCTGTTTGAGGGTCTATCACATCCTTGCTCTTATCATAATTTGGCTGAAAGTTTCTCTTCAGCTGGTGAAGTAAAGGAAGCACAACAGACACTGTCGGGAACACTCTCTTCACACATTGTTGCAAGTTTCATAGGTTCGATGATTCTAAATGATAGTAATAAATTAGGTATATCAAAAAACATAAATCAATAATCAAACGAATGAAATATCTGATAAGAATATATATCATAGTAAAGTTAAAACTGGTTATAAATTTCATATATATGTTTTTAATTATGTCTTTTTCTAATGTGATAGTTATGATATGAAAACAAAACAGAAATTTCTTTTGAAGAAAACTTCATAAACTGACTAAAGACATATCAATATTCATTCAAAACCTTACATATTATATTTTACAAAACGTTTAAGCTTTCATTTTATATATGCTTACCTTTATGAAATCCTAAGCTAGGACAAACTCACTGTCTGATAAAGCTGGGAAATTCAGCTTCTTATTTCTTTACATAGGAACGTTGCCTGCACTGCGGTTTGTTGGCTTTAAGTAGCGCACTATCATGTCATATGAACTGTTCCATCTAGTCTGAACATCAATCTTTAGCTTATGACATGTCATTGTAAGAAGAACTTTGCTTTTCTTTAAAGATAGCTGAAGCAGTGGAGCTCTTGTGAAAGGAAAGTAACAACTTTTCTCACTTTCTCTAGAAGTTTTGAAATCGATGGTACAGTTAAAGCTAAATTCAGAGAATGGACACACACCAAAGAATATTTTGTATTCCAGTCATTCTCACAGCTAATGTCATGTTGGCAGCATTTGTCTGTCACTATACCTTGCACTTTATCAACTAGCTCCTATTCTTCAATAGCATCTTTTAAATTTTCACACAAGTTTTCAGCAGTGTGACTTTCACTCAATGTTTTTGTTTAATCCTGGCTAATAAAATGGCAAGTAATAGTTTCATAAGACTCTGTGCTCCTAGATGTCCAACCATCACTTGTCAAACCAACTCCATGTACTAGTTCAGCCACGACCTTTTTAACACTTTCATACATTTCAGGAATAAGTCATAATCAGAAAAAAAATTGGCGTGAAGACAATTTGTATCTTGGTTCAAGAACTGTGAGCAAATGTTTGAAACCAGAATTCTCAACAACTTTGAATGGTCTTATGTCTTTACAATAAATTCACAGACAGCCCTTGTTATTTCATATTTCTCTTTAGCTTTCAGTTCTGTAGAAGGTCGGCGGGGTTGAAGAACTTACCATAGACAAAAAGAGTTGGCTGTGTCTTTTCATGTTTAGTTTTCGTCAGATATTTTGGTTCTTCTTTCTATCATGAACACTATGTTTTCTCGAAAGATGTGTGCTCAAGTTGATTGTATTCCCCGAGTACTTTATTTTCAGTTTGCACATTTTACAAACACTCCATGATCGGTTTTCTAATACAATACCATCTTTAGTGCTCCCAAGAAAGCCACAATGCTCCCATACACGTGCTTCTAAATGAGGATGGCGGATTTACAATGGTTTCCCCTTCTTCTAAATATTTTGCAGTCGACATTTTTTTCTACGGGAAAATGATGTCAGCGGAAATAGAAGTATAAATATGTGACGAATACCACATGGGCATATTGTTATCGTCACTATCTAAATCCGATTTCATGTGCGACTAAATTTACAAATTCATATATATAAGATGTATTTTCATGGAAACGTGTAGATATCTAATTATTAAAAAAACAAGTTTAAAGAACATCAGCACATTTCTATGAAATTAATTTAACTTACTGCAAACATGGTCTACCCTAAACCGGAAACGAGATAACAACGATATGATTATAGTCGTGCTTGTTAATTATTTTCATCCTTCAGTCTTTCAAAAAAATAGTTTGTCATTATTTTCCTGGAAGATATTATTTGTGTATTGCGATACTTGTCCACCATATCGATGCTTCAGGAGGTAAAATATGTATTGCATCGCGATATATTGGTGTTTTTTTTTCTCGATGCATCGAGGACATGGCAGATCGCGATGAATCGATGAATTGTTACACCTGTATTCTTTACTTACTAATTGTATCATTTAACAATATACAATTTGGACGCGTGACGAAGTTTGTAAAGCACTATGGTTTTTATTAGATGGCACTTATCTCAAGTTTAGTAAAATATATAAAAAAAAACAAGATCACCAAGGAAGGTCCGCAGTTCAATGAGCGCTACGATATTTCAATATGGATTCAAACAGTTAATAGGCATTCCAATGGGAACTTCTTGTACACCGCTGATAGCAAATTTATTTTTTTGTATTGTTTTGAGAGGAATTTTATGTTAAGTCCCTCTCCTCGTTCACAACAGGAAGTTATTCATGCATTTAATGACCGGTATTTATATGATATTCTTTAAATGAATAAACCTTATCTTGATAAATGGCTGCTAGAATACTTAAATTGAATAAAACCACTCTTCAGACATTACTTTATGACACGAAAAACAAGATCAACAAGGAAGGGCGGCGTTACATGAACGCAACCCTCACCAATTAACCTCAATCAAATAACTTCAGAATCCTTTGACCCACAGTTGGGCATGGAGGTTGGTAATGACCATTTCATGACCCCTATTGATTTGCGGTCAGAGGTTAAGGTCACAGGGGCCTTACGTTCAAAATGCTTGACCGCTCACTTGCTTTAGCATTTGGTTAAAAGTTTTCATATTTGGTATTGAGATTGGTTATGACCCCTTTTGATTTTGAGGTCGCTAGGTCAAAAAAGTTTTCCCGCCGTATAACATAGCAATCCTTTTACCCACAGTCTGGAGGTAAGTCACGACCATAATATGACCCCTTTTGATTATGAGTGATTATGAGGGCACTGGGTCAAAGGTCACAGGGGCCTTGACTCGGTCAAAAAACTTAAGAATCATTGGATTCACAGTCTTCATATTTGGCATGGAGGTTGACCCTGACCATTAGGTGACCCTGTTGATTTTGAAGTCACTTGGTCAAAGGTCAAGGTCACAGGGGCCTTAAGTTCAAAAAGTTTGTCCCCTTAATTCTTAATATTTGATATTGAGGTTGGTTATGACTAGCCGATGACCCCTTTTGATTTTTAGGTCAAGGTCACAAGGGCTTATAATATAATAAGCCTGTCTGCTCAAATGCTTAAGAATGCCTGTCCACAGTGTATTATTTTGACATCAGAGGTCTAGGTAGCAATGCACTGGCTTACTTCGCTCAGATTTGGCAGGGAGGTTGTCCTTAAGCTCTTAAAGACCACTGTTCATTCTGACAAAGCGGTATGCGGAATATTCACGCCATGACAGTGGTAGTTCTAGTTGTTTCATAAATACTTTCACTGATATTAAAAAATAAGTTCAGTTATTTAGCATTATCATTACATAAAATAACCATGCAATTGTTCCAAAATTAATTTCACTGATATTTAAAAGTGGCTTTGCCCAGTGGGTTGGTAGTGGGATGGGTAGGTTTGGTGCAGTTTACGTGTACACAGATTTATATAGTGTACATATTTAAAAAATCTTTTCCTCCAACAAACAATATGCAGAGCAAAGATGTTTAGCATCACTTTGTAAAAGTAATTTTTATCTTAATTATTGTCGGAATTTATTGGCTAAATAATGTCAAATTTAAAAGCAAATATGGAACCAGGTATTTTCAAGGTCTTCTAAAATATAAACTACACGGTTAAAGTATTTAATATTTTACAAGATCAACCAATATACCTTAAAGAAAATTTTTGCAAACTTTGAAAACAGCCGCCGCTTATTATAGTTAATTTAAGTGATGTTTTAATAAGGCTTTTTAAAAAGGGAAATGGTCAAATAAGAGTTTCAAGTGGTTGGGGTAGGATAACATTTTTATACACATAAAAATATATTGTTTAGAAACAATAGTGTTGCTCTTGCGATTAGTTACCCGAATGCTATTATTTGTTTCTTAACAATGAGCAATAGGAAAACATTTTTCATAATAATGATATAGATTATTTAGAGTTTCCTAATAACTGAAAAAGAGCCCTTCTAACAGCAAAGTTTTAGTTCTGAAAAATCTCGGTAACTCATAAACCATAGGTAAATTTTCTTTAAATTTTGCATACAATTGTCCTATTAGGCATTAAACTGTCCTATGTTGTCAATTTAACAGTTCATTATAGTGTTCAATAGGGGAACACTACCTGTAAACAAATTTGCATTCGGGCGTTTATTGCCACGCTTATTCGGTGCTCTTGTTCACAAATGTTTCATTATTTAAGGTATGAAATAAAAATCATTTTGTCATACAGAAAGCCGTTGTACAATTGATTATAAAAATAGCAAATCGTACACAGAACATTTCCAATTATTACATTCTTGATGATGTGTTACTTGACACTTAGGAGAATTATTGCATTTTACATTAGTATTTCAGTGGGGAAATAAGTGTTAACCACTTAATTTGATATCAATATAATTAAATTATTGATATTGACATAATTATATTTCGTGATGTATGTGGTTCATTACATTGACTGATTTAATAGAAATAATATTTCCATACAGGATAGCTTCCGAAAATTTTAATGTTAAGAGAACAAAACACTTGCCGGTATTCTGATCGCCTTTTGCAATTCCATTTCATTTAGCTTTGCCCATTTTTTCTCGAATAGGGCACACACATTCCTTCACTTGGGAACCATATGCCGCTTTTCATGGAATGGCACCAATGTGTCACATTGAAGGTTCCATGATAACCACCATATGGACACATCTGCGGATGTTTCTTAATTAAAACGTTTACAATTTTTGTGTTTAAATATTGAATCCTGCTTAAGTCGGTATGAACATATAGCCTGTTCATGGACTGGAAAGTGCAAGTTACCGTCCACGCCCCCTAGCACCGGCTTAAGCAGAATTCAACATTTAAACGCGAAAAATTGTGAAATTTTTAATTTAAAAACATCCGCAGATGTGTTCATACGGCGGTTATCATGGAACCTGCAATGTGACACAGTAGTGCCATTCCATGAAAAGCGGCGTATTGTCCCCAATTAAAAATATGCGTGTGCCAATCAAACCGAGTCTGCAATGTATGTAATTTTGCTGTTTGTAATGCTGCCGATGGATCACCTTTTATAATCCGAGCACGATAAACAGAAGTTTCTTAATATATATTTATAGTACGGAACAGTCCATCTTAATACTGTATAGGTAAAATAAATGTTGCACATCCTATTAATTGTGGCGTTTGACTGATAATTGTAAAAGAACGCAATAGATGTCGAAATAGCTCCTTCGGGAGAGCGTTACGTTCAGAAGGAATCTATTTCATGGCAGAAGGGTAACAGGCTTCAAAAAAAGTGTTGATTTTTAATTTTATTTTTCCCTCCTTCATGTACGAAACTACATAATGATAATGCGTTTTGCATTTGGTTGATTTATTTTTGTTACTTTTGAATCAGAGAATCTTCATCTCATCTCATTTATTCCACTATCTTTTTATTTTTATATCTTTCATTCCTTATTTTAAATGTATGGTATTTTAACAAATTTATGAAGGACAGAAATACAAAATTGAATATCTTTAAGTTCATATGCATAACTATATATATATTTTTTGCCAAACAGACTGTAATTAAAAAAAGAAATTATTAAAATTTCAATAAAAAATGAAACAGTTTCCGCCAGGTTTCGAACCTACTAGCCGCATTCACTTTCATATCAACAAGTGGTCTTACTTACTGTGCTTTAGAGTCAAACGAAGATAATATCTCATGAAATCAAATTTGTATAACTTTTAATGTAATAATTTGGTTAATCACTTGCAGTTTACCTATGTTTACCTATGTTAATTTTTATTGGACTGTACATTGTACTGGTATTTTTAGAACTGACAAAAGTTCTGTTTATCGCGCTCGGACTATACTGAGTACCAGATATTTTCATGTGAAATGCAATGAACCGTCATTTATAATTACATTGCAGTCCAAATACAAAGTGTCTTCTCATTTCGTAAAGTGTATACATATGGAGGCTATTCGTTGCCAAAAAATCCAGCCTTTGAAACTTGGCAATGCATACTTCGGTTCTACTAAACAGATTAGTTAAAATTTAATTGTCGATCCGAGTTACATACTACACTGGTATTTAGCATTTTGTTTATCTCGATTTGATAAAATGGAAGCTGTAACATGCAACTTAGATACATTTCAAACTGTTTTTTACAAAATGTATAACTTCAAATTTGCGACATGTAGAAATTTAACGATAGAATGTACACAACACGTTTAATGCTGTGCATCATGACGTTGAGAATGTAACTGCATCTTTGACAGTCTCAGGTTGACAACACCACACTTACCTTTATGCATTCTAATGCGATTAACATTTGTAAATGATTTTGCAACTTCCATATATGGAATTATCACGGAAATAGACGAAAATTAATAGGCGGAGCCAATTTTCACGAAAGCAGAATATAAAGAAAGGTAACTCTTCCTAGTACAAAAATATTTCAAATTATATAAAACTGTCATAAATTTCACATACATCAACTGCAGTACAGTTGACTTTGAATATCCTCTGATTTTTATTAAAACGTATTCTAGTACAGGATATTCAAGTAATGCAAAATTGGTTAAGATATAATATAACAATGTAACAACGTATACTGATAATGAGCGTAATAATATGCAAAAAATAAAGTTGGTGAATTAACATAAGGGAATGTTTCCCATATATAAGGACACAAACCAAAATAAATGATAGGTTTTGTGTGCCTTCACAACGAAAGTATTTGTACGCATGCATTTTTTACATTCAGCGAACAGTACTAGAATGCGATATAATTATGGCAACACGAATAAAGAGAACTGAACAGTAAGCCTGTGCCTTCTTTCTTTAAAGGACTATATTGGGTTGTAGATAAACCCAATTTTTTGACCAAGTGTATAACCACGTTA
Source organism: Ruditapes philippinarum (assembly GCF_026571515.1). Lineage (NCBI taxonomy): Eukaryota > Metazoa > Mollusca > Bivalvia > Venerida > Veneridae > Ruditapes > Ruditapes philippinarum. Next base: position 8,308 of record NW_026863442.1, read on the forward strand.
ACTTTCGATAATTCCGCTGTATAACCAAACCTTAAAAATTTGTCCCATTTTAATATTGAAATAAATATTCAGTGTATCTCTGTTTACCTCCATTGGGAGGTATTTTGAGTCATAGGATGTGATTTATAAGGTGGCACAAAGGTGACATGTGTGTGTGTTTTTATTTATCTCGTGCGCACGAGATACTATGTCGTGGCCACGAGATAGGTAAGTCGTGGCCACGAGATACTATGTCGTTGCCACGAGTTACTTAGTCGTGGGAACGAGATAATCAACCAATCAGAATACACTATATATATTATGCATTTTTTAAACTTAACAACTTACTTTTACATGCAACGTTAATCTTTGAAAATACTGAAGATAATCAATTTGAACTTGTCTTTAGGATCACCTTAAGAAGTCACCTTCCAAGGCCCATCAGACATTAATTTGGACTATAGCCCTTTGTTGGGACAATTTTGTGATCGATTTGGTCAGTTTGTACGTACTACGGTTTAACCTTGTTTATACGATTACATGAGAAGAAATAAGTCCTGGTTTATTCCCTGCGGTCTGAAGACCGCAGCGTATTGGTACGCGTTTAACTTTTGAGGCATGGAGGAGCACGTGACCTGTTTTCGGTACATGGAGGAGCATGTGATCTGTAAACCGTACATGATTGGTTAATTGACCTTTTCGAAAACCTAGCTAAATACCGTTTGCCGGTACGTTACGGATTTACCTCTAGGGAATTAGTCCGAATTACACCTAATTAACAACAAAAAAAAACTATTACGTGATATTTCTAATTTTCTATAATTATTTTACCGTTTAAGGTGGAAAAACTTGAATGATGTGTTTGAAAATTATCAATTTTTCTTTAATATTTATCTCAAATTTTACAAACAATAAATTGTTCATACTAAAAAATCTACAAAATTAAAATATTCGTAGTGGCATCTGCCATACTAAATAGAGATATTTTCTGCGTAAAATTGTGTGTTTACTTTAATTGTTTTTTTGCTCGGAATTATTCAGAAAATTGTATTTAATCATTTTCTTGAAAAGAAATAATTGTTTTATGTTCGACATTCTAAAACGGTCTTCAACGATCACTAGTTTCCAAAGACCTTCTTATATATTGATCGATTATTGTCAACTATATTCCCGATACAAACGTTTATTTATCCCCCCAAACAATGTTGAAAATAGTTAAACGAAATATCTTTATATTATAAAAAATATTCCCCGCAAGAAACCATTTTACTTGTTTTATTTGGAAAGGACATTGCCCATGGACAGTAAATAGCCTATAAGGATGTTTGAGGTCAAGGGTCAAGGTAACCATGACATTTCATGTAAAATCCTTGTCTGATGAATAATTTAGAAGGGATAAGCCATGGTTTATATAACCCAGAAAGATCATTGCACCTGATCAGATGATAACATCTTATAATTCGAGGTCATTGGGTAAAAAATCAGGGTCACAGTGGCGCTAAATGTAAAATTATTGACCAGTCAATAAGTTGTATAAATGACATTGTTACAGGCTGGTGAAGTAGGAGCATCCTTGTACTATAGCTCATGTCTAGTTAATTAGGGAAATTCATATAAATGGTATAATCTGATTGGTTATTTATCTTTTGGCCACGACTTAGTAACTCGTGGCCACACCATAGTATCTCGTGGCCACGACTGAGCTATCTCATGGCCACGACTTATTAACTCGTGGCCACGACATAGTATCTCGTGGCCTCCACTTCACTATCTCATGGCCACGACTTAGTAACTCGTGGCTACGACATAGTATCTCGTGGCCACGACTTAGCTATCTCGTCACCACGACTTAGTAACTCGTGGCCACAACATAGTATCTCGTGGCCACGACTTACCTATCTCGTGGCCACGACTAAGTAACTCGTGGCCACGACATAGTATCTCGAGCGCACGAGATAAAAAAAACACACACACACATGTCACCTTTGTGTCACCGTAGAAAATATATCTGAACAGTATAGTAAAAATAAAATTTTATGCACGAAAGAGTACATACAACTTTGGTTTTAATTTTACTATTGTTAAAAGTTTTTTCTTGTCAAGCCATACGCTAGAATTAAGGTTACTAATGTAATAGTAAATGCTACTACTAGCCAGAATTGGTCTGTATTAGTATTTAGTCGTATCAAAATCTCTATCAGATGTTGATATGAAAATTTGAAATTGGTGAGGTAGCAGATTAACTGTCAATGTTACTCATTCCTATGCAAATTGGAATCCTCTCAGTAAAATTTATTTGTCGCTGAATATAGTCTTTTCAACAGTTTTTACTTCATTGAAAAATATTTAACTTCAGACAGTAAGTAACCTGGTGAGTTTTTTTTATTTGTTTTTCTTTTTTAGTTTCTTTTTCTAGGAAATGTGGTATCTACAACGTTTCAAAACTTATATGCCTATAATATTTTAAAGCCCGCTGATGTTGATTGAATAAAGGCATAGAATGGCAATCATGCAAGTTAATTATGATTGGTGAATAACAAAACACCTAAAAGGTGTGGTAAACGGAAACTACGCGTCGCTGACGGTAAATACCGAAAATGAACGGATAAATACGTTTATTTACGATGATGTAGTGGGCGGGAAAATGGACGGAGCTTATTTGATCTCCTATTGAAAAACGTGTAAAGCTGGATTACGCAGATCCGAATGATGATGGTTTCATTGAACGCCGCCTTTCCTTGTTGATCTTGTTTATCATATTTTGACAATGTAAAGCTAAGAAAATAACTTCTGATTTGTCGGCGTATACACGAACAATGAGTAAACCGCATGTTATGATGAACACTGGGTATTGCTACTATCAGAAAAACAGTTAATATTTTGTCGTTTAACAAAATGTATTTGTTAAAATACATGTTTACAATATTAAATACCAGAATACAACATTGGAGTTTACATACAAAGAAGTGCAAGTTTATTTTGTCTGTAAACAAACTGTTCAACTCAGATCAACAAGGCTGGATTTTTGGCAACGAATAGCCTCCATATATACATGCTGGCCGAATTAATTGTATTCTTGCTACAATTAAGTATGTTAAAATATATTTTTTTGTTTAACGGCGAACTAACAAAATTTAGGTGATACGGCGTTGAAGCAGGAAAGATGATCTTGTTACAAAATTTTTAACAAATGATTTGAATTCCGCTTTACAAAATTTTAAACAAATGATTTAAATTCCACTTTGCTTAAACAATAGCAGCTAGTTGTATTATATATTTACGTTGTGAGGAAAAGAAAGTTCATTTTTGTGTCACTTTCTCAATGAAAACGTTTTATTTGATAGCTTTACTGCTCTCGAGAGAATGTAGTGATGTAATGTGATTTTAAAAAGCGATGATTGAGATATATAATATTGTGCAAAATGGGGTTAAAATAATGATTTTAGCAACTTTCAGAAATTATCTTTTAAAATCATTATTTTCGTGTCAGTTTTTAAAATGGGCATCGACGTTATGGGAGAAAATGTTTGTATGTAAATTAAACATCGGATTTTAATTCACTCCTGAGAGCAATGCAATAAAGGCACGTAATTTAGTTCCTAACGAATTCAGCATTTTACAGGCTCAATCAAACCGCCCGCAACATTTTCAATTTTGCCATTTTGGATTATCTTTAGTCATTCTGTTGTTAGTTGATTTTTTTATTTTGTTTACATTCACATAAATTGTAAACAGTATACAGGAAGTTTTTGTTTCGATTACTTTTGCACATTTTCACGCCAGGTAAATGATAGAGCTACCTCTTTCGTACTAGGTATATGGTAAATCGCTCTATCGCTTCTTCCGCTAAAATCAAGTGTCAAGTGTTTTTATTTTTTATATATTTTGTAAACTCTACACCAAATATCGATATTCGGAGAATGCTATGCGATGTAGATTTGATTTAAGTTTAATACCAGAAAAATGTATAGTTGTTATAATTGTGTGTGAAATGTAGTTGTGGCGGCGTTTCCCAGTTAGCGATTTCAGCGTTGAAATGGACTGTTTCATCATGAAACAGATTATTTTTCCTCAAATTTTCATCTAAACTGCGATTCAAAATAAAAACAAATATGTTACAAGTAGATAAAAGGATATGTGGCCTGCTTTTTAAATTTGTCTTTTGACGTCTTATCTGTGATATGCAAGCTTCATAACCTCTGATCCCCTTTCAAAATTCCATTTTATTTAGTTCCGCCCATTGTTTTCTCGTTTAGGCCACACGCATTTTTTTACTTGGGGACCATATGCCGCTTTTCATGGGATGGCACTTACGTGTCACATTGAAGGTTCCATGATAACTACCATATGAACACATCTACGGATGTTTCAAAATTGTACCAGTTCATTTTAAATGTTGAATTCTGCTTAAGCCGGTGCTAAGGGGCGTGGACGGTAACTTGCACTTTCCAGTACCGTCCATGAATAGGCTCAATCAAACCGAGCCTGCAACATTTTCAATTGTGCGATGTTGGGCTGTCTTTAGGGATTCTTATTTGCTCTATTTTACATTTAAGCTTTCCGTTTCGTACAACCTTTTGAACTCGCTTTAACGGAAGTATGCATTTATTTACATTCTAAATGCATTGCATCAAATCACTTCCTGAGGTTTTAACCAACGAGACCACTCTTCCGATATTCCCGCGTGAATTCAGTTTTTGTTTTATTGCGCCTACCGTACGGATGTTATTATTGAGCTCGTTCACTTTTATTTTTATTTATTTTACGGTGGTTTTTTGTTCGTTTTGGGGCAGTGAATTTCACATGGAGCGCAAAGAAGGTAAAATTACAAACAATTTTTCGCCAGGCCATGTGACCGATAATGGCGAGTCAATGTTTCGGGCTAAATTACCGCATAAGAAACAGTCGGATCACGAGCAAGAGAAACAAAAACATGGATCAAAATCTGGCATTTTAGAGGAAAAATTTGATAAAAAATTTGAATCTATTAATGACAAATTTGATAAATTATTATGCTTCACTGTGTTTTAATCCTCAATGAGCGGGATGTTTCCGCATGCACCGGTGATTTACATGTGCAAGAAGATGAAAGTCGAAACGTTCGTTCTCAGCAAGATTTTTTATCTTTATGTGGGGACAGTTCTATAGGTTCCGGCTCAGATTCGGATAGTGACAGGGATTTTCACAGAACCCAACATGTTCAGATGTCTGTTAAACAGGTTACGGAGAATTTTAGTAAGCATAGTAAATTGGGATTGTATGAATTTTTTGGTGATGATACCAAAGTTTTATCAGAGAAGAATCATGATGGTATTACCTTAGACCAGTCTCAGAAAGATTTTTTGTGTAGCAGTTACAAGTGTAGTTACCCTCTATTTTTGACTTAATACAATGAAGAGATCCACCAGAAGCATTAATCACAACAAAATGACATGAAAATTGCAGACTCGGTTTGTTTGAGTGTGTACATGAGAGATAATGAATAAATGCAACATCCTTTCAAGTCAAAAGTGACACTGAACAATTTTTACAAGTTCCGCCAGTGGATCCTTTTTGATTAAGCAACTAGCTCTAAGATAAGAGGTAAGGGTTTATACTCGCAACCTTATAAGACTATTAAAATACTTGCACATAGGATCTCATGCAGCCAGATTAGGTATTATTATTCAGATAATAAAGATACTGCAGGAAAGCAGATCAATGATGTTTTTCTATGGCCAATCCGCTAGGTATGGCAGGTGCTTTTCATCATTTTATAATACGTCATGCTGCTATATCTGACACTGTACTGTATAAATTCCCAGACTCGCAAAGCTTTTATTTTTCATTGAACAATTTTGGTAGACAGCCACTAAGCTCTAGCTCTTTTGGTTTTTTATATCAAAATATTTTTGGGGGTGGGGGTACTATAAGAAAAGTTATGACCCTCTGGGGCAGACTGGGCTTTTATTTGAACACACCTAATGGACACCAACTAGAAAATGTTTCGTGCTTAATATCTAAGCCCTTTCGGTTTTTTTACAAGAAGAAATTTAACTAGGTTTTCCAAAGGAAAAAACTGGTTATTACATTGAGATATGTCAGCGAGCGGGCGGCCGTAATCAATTTCTTCTGTGCGCAACTCCTCCTACATTTCTCAACGGATTTTGACCAAACTTTCACAGAAGCTTTGTCATCAAGTGCCCTGGCGCAAATTGTCGGGATTTTGTGATTGGAAATTATATTTAACCTTGTTTATGGCCCTTTGTTTCTTTCCTTATATAAATTATATAGTGAACAATTTCTTCTGTGCGCAACTTCTCCTACATTTCTCAACGGATTTTGACCAAACTTTCACAAAAGCTTTGTCATCAAATGCCCTGGCGCATATTGTCGGGGTTTCGTGATTGGATAATATTTAACGTAATTATGGCCCTTTGTTTTTGTTTCCTTATATAGATTATATAGTGAACAATTTCTTCTGTGCGCAACTTCTACATTTCTCAACGGATTTTGACCAAACTTTCATAGACTAGCTTTGTCTTCAAGTGCCCTGATGCATTGGATAAGTTTTGACCTAATTATGGCCCTTTATTTTTTCCATAAAATTTTATTATTAGTGAAATATATACTTTTAATCACAACAAACTTTATTTAGTTATAAAACAGAAACTATCTAGGTTGTTGCACGCCTGTCAGCTAATCTGCCTAATTTTGGGTCATTGTTGCTAAAAATAGAAAATCTGTTTCTAGTCAGGTTACTGTTACTAAATATAGAAAATAGGTGTCCGGTCAATAACTAGTTTGGAATAAGATATTTTTATGAAATTTGGTGAAAAGCAAGTTTTTATAAAGACCTCTCTTGAGATGGCTTTTGAGTCCCCTTGGGTCAAGGTTACAATTATTAAAAATAGAAAATTCATTATTCATGATTTACATTGCACATAGTTACATAATTTGTTGCTTGTATTTGTATTTCAACTACAACATATTTATCTACAATGGTGATAATTGAAAATCTGGTTTCATTTCTTGTTTCCTTGACAGGGCAACCAGAGTTTAGCATGGAATGGAATTCATTGAACATTTTTTTTAAAGTTCCGTGCCAGGAACATTCTTGCTAAGTTTTAACAAAATTGGCTGTTTTGTATAGGAGATGTTGTTTTAAGAATTTGTCGCACGACGGACGTAGAGTGATCACAAAAGCTCACCCTTGAGCACTATGTGCCCCGGTGAGCTAAAAAGGTCGAATAGAAAAAAAAATTTAATCACTACAAACATGCACATGTAACAGACATTTAACAATGAAAAAATATTTTTTACTACAGTCAGAGCAAATATACAATTTTCTTTAGAAAAAATGTGTATCAAGTATTTGATATTAAGTTTTATTTTGAAACTTGAAACATATTTGTTAAAAAAATTACATTAAATGGAAATAATGACAAAAATGCAGAAACATGAAGAAAGGTAAGATAATTAAAAAATATTGAAATAAAAGAGAGAAAGGATATAAAAAAGCAATCTTTTTCTTCCCTGTGACAACATATATTTTGCTCCCATTTATTTTAAATTTAAAGGTCCCCAAATCTTCTTAAACACGGGGCCTTTGTGTAAATTAGCGACCGAAGGTCTATTAAACATTGTGTATTAATGAGACTATTAAATTAAATTCTTAAAGTATTTTTAGACGTAATAATTACAA
>NW_026863443.1:0-5130 GCF_026571515.1 Ruditapes philippinarum
TAGGGTTTCCATTGAATGGTTGGACAAATTACAACAATATACAGTAAAAATCCGCTTTACGACCACCCCGTTTTCGAGACCAACCCGCTAATACGAACGATTTTTCAAAGACCCGATTTTTTTATTCTTTATTTTAATGGTCGCTAACCCCGATTTTGAGACCACCCCGTTATTCCGTAATACGACCAGTAAATTCAGTCCCATTTCGTAAATTCTGTACATTTGGAAACCCATAAATACGACCGCGGGCACTTTCTCACCTTGATATTGACATGCATGTATATTGCTGAAATCTTTTTGATACGTAGTGTAAACAACAGTTGTACTAGTTTTACGACATTTAACGACATCCAATTTACGGCAGAGGTCAAGGTTATTTTGTATCAAACCCGGAAATGATCAATAATATTGCCGATAATTTCTTAATTTTTCACACCTTTAATGTCATAACTGGAGGATTAAAACAACAAAATATTGAACAGAAAACTTTCAATAAGTTTTTTAGAGGTGTTGATGCTATCATTATCTCTTTCGTTCCATAATTTTAAACAAACATAAACATTATACGATTAGGTTTTTGAAGTTTTTATCGGCGATGAAAACTGTGAAAATAATTAAAGGTTAATTGGTCGATGTGCTTTGCAGTAAAATGGTGATTTAATTGAGTAAGCCATGTCATTCTTTTAACAAGAATGTAAAAATATGTTTGTGTTTAAAGACATTCATAATACATTTTGTACCTCTAAAGAAGTTTAAAAAAATTATATGTTAAAAAGTAAAAGAAAATAAATGAAAATAAAAAAATAATAGTGGATGCTTAATATCTTTTCATTTGAAAAAGGTTAGCCCAGAATTAAACATGTGTACAGTACATGGTATCCCTTAATATATTGCCTGGTTTTCTGTTTGACCAAACTCATTAATGAGACCACCCCGCTATTAAGACCAGATTTGTAAAGTCCCTTCATTGGTCTCATTAGCGGGTTTTTACTGTATTTAAATACACCATCATATCTAGTTTCTAATAAATCTAAAACGATTTCAGTCTTTCCACAGCCAGTTTGACCACAAATAATTGCACAATGCGGATATTTAGGTAGTTCCATTTTTTAATAACTAATTTCTTTAAATCTACCATCTTCAAAATTAATTTGCGCATCTTGTATAATAAACAGATAAACATTTATTGGCTGATCTGCTCCTGCTTCTTTCGTTATTTGTATTGTGATACCTTCTGATGCATTTTCAATTCTTCTTCCCGAACCGTGTAGTGAGTTGTCATCCGTTGAACGTAAATCTAACCATAATGCATAATTGTCAGTCAGATACTTTTCTAATGTTGTATAAGTTAAATATAAATCTTTTACAATCATACTTGTTTCTTTATTTCGTTTTGAATTCAAAGCAAAGAATTTATTTATTTCATCCCACTGTTGATATGCTTTCATTCCTTGACTGTAAAGTTGATTTGGGACTCCTTCTATTGTCATTTCTACTTTTGTTATTTTAGGATTGTAATAAGTTTCAGTTGATGTTCTGTCTGGGTCTTCAAACAACATCAGAATACCTTTCATACTTCTAGCTGGAACATTTAGATTAATATTCCAAAGCGTATCAGATTTGTTTTTAGTTATTTTCCTGTGTCTAAGTATTCTGTCATATAAAATAACCATTTTACCGTTGACTTGTTGTCTTATTTGTCTTGCAAGTTCTGTGTCAGACACCATATCAAATTCCAAACATATATTTTTGATTGTATAACTTGAAGTAGCATCTGTTGATTTAATTACTTTGTCATAATCATTGAAAGTAAGTTCATATTCAAGTCTGTCACCGAGACCTGCTTGGTAGAATGGCATATGCGTTTCTAATAGTTCAAAATCAAGTGGGATGCAAAATCTGTTTTTGTATGCATTTGCTATAGCCTCGTCTTCTTTGTCTGAGGAAGCATTACCAGCGCCAACTCTGTGTTTCAACATGTTATCTTTGCCGATACCTTGATAGGCCATATTAGCACGTTCATGTTGAGACTTCCATAAATCAATATAACAATGATAAATGTCACTATCATCGATTGACATAACTTCATTTCCACTTATTTTGATTGTTGTTTTCTTAATTATTGCTCTTCCTATATTTGGAAATATAGTTGCATTTACATCCTTAGAATTTAGTTCAATTTCAAATGCTAATCTGACTGTTCCAGGAACAATAACATCATTACTACTTAGATTAGGAAATCTCACTAACAATTGTTGATTTTGGTCAATAGTTGAAGGATTATTGGTTATTACAACACTTTGGCGAATTCCTCTCACACCACGTGGTTCTCTTATTCTTCTGTAGGGGTTTAATTTTTCTCCAAAAGCCGACATTTTTAAAGGATATTTTTTAACGAATAAAAATGGCTGAAGGTGGAATGGATTTTGATAATTCTGCATTTGATAAAGATGACTATGATGAGGATAAGGAATTAATTGTAGATGAGGATGATGAATTTAATAGAACTATACAAAACCAAAGTGCTTATATTGAGGATATCGGTGATGATGATGATATTAGAACACAATTAATAGTACAACAGAAAAAATATGTAGTAAAAGAATATTACAAGTTGATAAAAGAAAAGTATGGGTTAGACCCTGTATATATTGAATAAATAAATTTGAACTTGGTCCTGATAATAAATCACTATTTTTAAAGGTTGGTGATAAAGATATTCAAATTACTGTCAAAAAAGGTGGTAGTTTTATAAACTTTGGTTCTTTGGCGAGTAGAATTGGTAGTGGTGGAGCAAATGCAATTAGAGACTTATTAAACTTAGCTACTTATAGATCTACAACTAAAACATTAACAACACAAGCGGCTGAAAGTTTGCAAAATGCGAAAGATAATCTACCTAATGTTGATAAAATAGAAATGATTGATTAAACTAATGCAGCTGAAACTACAGTGAAAGTAATAGAAACATCATTTACTGACGAACAAGGAACACAAACAGATATGACAAAGAGAGAAATGGATGGTGTCCTCAAAGCGATGACTACTGTAAAAGAAGAGATTGCAAATGAATTAGTTAAGCTAGCTGAAACAAATAAAGACATAGAAAAAGAAAAACGTAAATTAGAACAAGCCAAATCAGATAATGATGAATTCCAAATAGAGAGGATAAGTAGTCGAATAAGAGATTTGGAGTCTGAGAAAAGTGCAAGACTGGAAGTGATTAATGTTAATAGAGATAAATTACGTAGTCAGGTAAATAGAATCAAAGAAACAATTAACAAAGTATTAAAAGAAGACACTACATTAGCTGAAAGAATAAAAACTTTATTTAAAGAACTACAAGGAATTACAATTGTTAGCGTTTTAACTGCTTTAGGAATGATTATTGGTGTTATTGTTGAGACTTTTATTCCTAATACAGGTGGTGGAACTACAACTCCATCAAAACCTCCTCCACAAGATGGTGTAAATGATTGGATTAAAAAACAATTAAGTAATCTTGGTAAACTATTAGCCAGTTTTGCAGGAAAAGCAGCAGAAGCATTGCCTGGTATTATCGGTGCTATTGTTTCTTAGTTATTGTCTACTATGGGAAAAGCAGTTAGTTGGTTAAGAAATAATTTATGGGCTTTAATTATTCTTGTTTCTGGATTTTTATATACTACGGCATTGGGGTTAATTAAACGTTATTGAATTTTCGTTTTATCACCTAGTATTTTTTTTTCATTTTTTCATTTTTTTCAAAGGGTCCCTCTGGAGATTAAATTTTTTTTTTGGTGGCGGAGAAGAATAATATCTTATACCTTATTAATTATTTAGCATTCTTAAAGCATTTCTTAAGCATTACTAAAGCATTACTAAAGCATTACTATAGCATTTATACACTTTTCCATTTGGGGGTATAACGAGAAGATTTTTTTTCCAACCCTGAAATAGTTTTCATTCCGTTATCCCATTATTTTTTTTTTAGGTGGTGTCAAATTTTTTTTTGGTAGGGATCGAACCGGGTACTATAATTATCATAATTTAAGCATTTCTGTACTTTTCCATTTGGGGGTATAACGGGATGATATATTTTTTTTTTGGGGGGGGGGGTGGTCTAGACTCGCTCAGTTACTATACTACTTATATAGTTCTCTGTTCCCAATCAGTGAAGTAGACAATAACAATGTCATCGTTGATTTGTCAGACATGTTAACATAGAACAAACACTTTACATGTAAATTTGTAGCCAGTAGCAATTTGTAGCGCAATTTGTGACAGTATATAAAGCTGTACTGAAAGTATCATTTTTGTGATGGTGAAAGACCTTGGCTGAGCATTTACGAATGCTATGCTAAGCGCCGTGATTGATCTGACTTACTATCAATTTATCAGTTTGCAAAATTATTTCAAGTCTTTCAAACATAATTCCTATTACCAAACAAGCAAAACACTTAAATATTATTCAATTATACCAAAGCTTAATTTTCTCATGAAAAACAGAAATATGATTTAAATACATACAGATATTCATTTTGACGTATTTTATAAGTTCCTATTGTGCAGTGGCAGGACGGATATGCAAAGTCATTGTGGTAATTGTCAACAAATGCCGCTTCCCGAAATCCGTACTTGCAATCTGCTTGAACCTGATATAAAAAAGCAATTATCGCCTCTCATATCATACATATTACTGAACGGAAGTGTTGGATAAAATGAAAATGCATATTATTGCTCTCTGCATGACAAGTGTAGTATACTCGGATACATATTGGATACGTTTAGCATTGTAATGTGACATCATGTATTGTGTATCTTATTCTTATTTTTAAAATAGTTTTGCACAATTATTAAATGTAAGGGAAATTAAGCATACAACATTAACGTTTACTTGATATACGGAAAAACAAAGAAATGACAGGAAAACAAGACAAGTACCTGAATATAGTAAAAAATATTTGAAACCATCTTCAATAAATGCATGTCTTTTTATTTCTTTTAGAACTGCATGAAGCAATGCTGGTTAGGTCTTACAGAAAAAAATCTAAGAATGATATATTAAAAGAATAATAACAATTTTTCAGTGATATATTTTAAATTATTATCGATTCACTATATTTTTAATGTACGAACAAATTTGAAAAT